>NC_053443.1:34448194-34748194 GCF_007990345.1 Gossypium hirsutum
TTGAATGATATTTAAAATTTGTTGAACTTAAGCTCAAAGCAAAGGAACTAAACCGATAAAGGAAGGAAAATAATTGAATAGCATTGAAGTCTTCGACAACATCCGAGGTAACTTCGAGTAATGACCTACTTGAATTAATTGAAAGATTAGTCATAATGACGGATATCGAATGCATAGAACTATGTATAAAGCCAATCGAAATCATGCCTTTGTGTGTGGCTATGAGCCGAAATTGGAAAGGTTTAATAAATGTTTTGTTTGACTTATAACGAAAATAAGATATGGATGTGTTAGATATTGATATATGTGTGCAGAGCATTTGAATACATCCGGGCTAAGACCGAAGGCATTTGTGCAAGTTGATATATCCGGGCTAAGACCCGAAGGCATTTGTGCAAGTTGATATATCCGGGCTAAGACCCGAAGGCATTTGTGCGAGTTGACATATATCCGGGCTAAGACCCGAAGGCATTTGGCAAGTTGATATATCCGGGCTAAGACCCGAAGGCATTTGTGCGAGTTGACATATATCCGGGCTAAGACCGAAGGCAATTGTGCAAGTTGATATATCCGGGCTAAGACCCGAAGGCATTCGTGCGAGTTGCTATACGGGAAGACCGAAGGCAATGTGCTTGTGGTTATTCCGGCTAAATTCCGAAGAAACTTGGGTTTGAATGTGAGCGTTTTGTGCTGTAATAAATTCAATTAATACGCTCGACAAACCCAAACGATAAGGTATGTTTGCATGTGCTTCGGAAAAGTCGATTCGTTTTAAATAGTATTCGTTCAATCGACTAACGAACTTTCGGCTTTTAGATAGGTTGATACCTTGTGTGTGTATATGTTGATGAAGTGTGAGTAAGTATGATTATGAGAATGTGAATTAATAAAGTGATTCATTTAGCTATGTGAATGTAACTTTAGTCAAAGCGATTTCATTACTTGAAACTATAAGCTTTAAAATGCTTACCCGTTGCTTTGGCTCTCTGTTTTATAGATTTTGTTCGTTAGCTATCGATTCGGGATCATCGAAGTCGAAGTCATCCACACTATCAAGCTCTTTGGTACTCTTTTAGTTGAACTCTGGATATGGCATGTATAGGACTACCCCTTTTGTTTTAAGCACTTTTTGTGATGTACGTGTGTACAGCCATGCGAAAATGGCTTGTAGAAGTGGAGTATGGCATTAGACCATTTGTTTATGTATGTATATATGGTTCATGATGTGACTATGGTTTGGAATGGAAGTGTTGGGCAAATGATCAGCCATTGGAATGGCTAAATATGATCATATGTGGACCTATGTATGACAAAACCCTAGTTGGTCCATGGTAACCACGAAATAGGTAAAGTTTACCTTGAAAACAGATGCTGACAGCAGCAGTGGTGTGGATTTGAAAAATCACAAAAATTTGTAGGATGGATTAATAGTGAATAATTAGTAATCGAACCTGATAAATCTATTTCATATAAGTAACGAAACAATCATATGAACAGTATATTAAGAGATATTAACGTTCCGTGAAACAGGCAACGGTTTCTGGATCTCCTGTTTCGACTTTGATAATTCACCATAAATTATCCAGAGATAATTAGAAGTCATTCCTTATATGTATGGATTCCCTTTGAGTCTAGTTTCATTAGAAACAAACGGTATGAGTATTGAAGCTCTGTACAGGGAGATATCCAAGTCAGAATACATGAAGGTCAGAGTAGTCGAACCCAGAATCCGGGGAGACTTTAACTAATAAAATGTACAAATTTGCCCTACCAAAAATTCTAGAAATAAATCCACAGATGGATATATGAGTCTAATTTCGGGGAAATTTTACGGAATCAGTTTTCGAGTTTTGAACTCGAGATATGATTTTTAAGGCGACAGTGACGCGGTTACCCAGCTTGTCTGGAATTTTTTATGGACTGTGAAAACAAAGTAATTAAGTCTGTTAGCACCTCGCGTTCGACTCCGGCAACGGTCTCGGGTACGGGGTGTTACAATTTATTGGTATCAGAGCTACGGTTTAGTCGATTCTAGGACTACCGTAATGCGTTGGGTCTAGCTATACATGCCATTTTATGTGATTATTTGATAGTGGGGTGATTTCTGACATTTGCAAATGTGTTTATTTATAGTAATGAATCCCGATCCCGACCGAGCGGTAGCTGATGATCTTGAGAGTTTAGCGCCTGCTCCCGCACAAGGGACAGCACCGGCGGACTCTCAACCTAATGCTAGTAACCCGAATGATGAAGCTAGACAAGCTTTCTATAGCGTGATGAATGATTGGTTCAACCAATACATTCAAACTAATACGGCTGTTCCACAACCTCCATTCCCGACAAATACCACCCCCACACCTACAATACCTCCGGTAACTGACCAAATAAGGTCAAATAAGCCCCCAGTTGACAGAATCCGAAAACATGGGGCTACTGAATTTAAGGCTACGGATAGCGACGATGCCGAGCAAGCTGAATTTTGGTTGGACAACACTATCTGGGTACTCGATGAGCTATCTTGTACACCCGATGAATGCCTAAAGTGTACTATCTCCTTGCTACGCGATTCTGCCTACTATTGGTGGAGTACTCTGACTTCTGTTGTGCCCCGAGAGCAAGTAACTTGGGAGTTTTTCCAAACTGAATTTCAGAAAAAGTATATCAATCAGAGATTTGTTGATCAAAAACGGAAGGAATTTCTTGAGCTTAAACAAGGTTCTATGTCAGTTACTGATTACGAGCGAAAATTTGTTAGACTTAGTAGATACGCTCGGGAATGTGTTTCGTCCGAGGCTATCATGTGTAAACGCTTCGAGGATGGGCTGAATGAAGATATAAAAATGTTCGTTGGCATTCTTGAAATACGAGAGTTCGTAGTACTTGTCGAGCGAGCTTGTAAAGCCGAAGAGCTTAGAAAAGAAAAACAAAAAGTCGATGTGAGAACTGAAGAGTTTCGTAAAAGATCCTCGGGAAAGTCTCTTCAACAGGCATCGAAGAAATTTTGAGATGATGTGGGCCGGTCCAGAGGCACTTCGGGCCTTTTTAGACGAGATCGTGATCGACCCCCTGTGGGTACACGAGGCACTTCGGTCGCCAGTGTTGGGAATGAACGTCGAGACAGAACGGAATGCCGATATTACGGTAAATGGCATTCGGGGAGTTGTAGATGCCATGACCGCTCCTGTTACAAGTGCGGATCAGTTGACCACTTCATTAAAGATTGCCCGAGGTTGTCTGAACAGAATGTAAATCAGAGTGGGAAACCGGGTGCTACCACTGCTCGAGGTAGACCATCTAGAAATACGGGCAATGCTAGTGGTGGTCAGAGAGGATCTAGAGATGCTACGACCAGATCCGAGGCTCGTGCGCCTGCTAGAGCTTATGCTATACGTGCCCGCGAGGATGCTTCTTCGCCTGATGTTATTACCGGTACTTTTACTCTCTTTGATACTAATGTAATTGCTTTGATTGACCCCGGTTCTACTCATTCTTACATATGTGAAACCTTAGCATCCAGTAAGACTCTACCTATTGAGTCTACTGAGTTCGTAATTCGGGTGTCAAATCCCTTGGGTCGTTACGTGCTTGTCGACAAAGTGTGTAAGAAATGTCCCCTAGTAATTCGAGGTTCATATTTTCCGGCGGACTTGATGCTTTTGCCGTTTGATGAATTTGATGTTATTCTTGGTTTGGATTGGCTGACCGCGCATGATGCAGTTGTGAATTGCAAAAGCAAGACTATTGATCTGAGGTGCGCAAATAACGAGATAATCCGAGTTGAGTCTACGGACTTAAAGGGGTTGCCAGCTGTAATATCCTCAATGTTGGCACAGAAATATGTAAGAAAAGGGTGCGAAGCATACCTTGCGTATGTACTTGATGACAAAGAATTAGAAAAGAAACCCGAATCTATGCCGGTGGTTTGTGAATACCCGGACGTTTTTCCTGAAGAATTACCGGGTTTACCACCTGTTCGGGAGGTAGAGTTGGTATTGAGCTTGTACCTGGAACTACGCCAATTTCGATAGCTCCGTATCGTATGGCACCAACCGAGTTAAAGGAATTGAAAGCTCAATTGCAAGAGTTGACGGATAGAGGTTTCGCTCGACCAAGTTTCTCACCTTGGGGTGCACCAGTATTGTTCGTGAAAAAGAAGGACGGAACCATGAGGTTGTGCATTGACTATCGTCAACTGAATAAAGTGACGATAAAGAATAAATATCCGTTACCGTGTATTGATGATTTGTTTGATCAATTAAAGGGAGCATCAGTGTTTTCAAAGATAGATTTGAGATCAGGTTATTATCAGTTGCGGATTCGAGATTCGGACGTACCCAAAACTACTTTCAGAACGAGGTACGGTCACTACGAGTTCTTGGTGATGCCGTTCGAGCTCACTAATGCCCCTGCGGTATTTATGGATTTGATGAATCAGATCTTCAGACCATATTTGGATCGGTTCGTAGTTGTGTTCATTGATGACATCTTGGTCTATTCAAGAGATGAGATCGAACATACTGAACACTTGAGATTAGTGTTGCAAATTTTGCGGGATAAGCAGTTATATGCGAAGTTCAGTAAGTGTGAGTTCTGGTTAAGAGCGGTTAGCTTCTTGGGTCATGTGGTATCCGCATCGGGTATTCGCGTTGACCCGAACAAAATCTCAGCCATACTTAACTGGAAACCTCCGAGAAATATTACTGAGGTTCGGAGCTTTTTGGGACTCGCCGGTTATTACCGACGATTTGTCAAAGGTTTCTCGATGATAGCCACACCGATGACGAAGCTACTTCAAAAGGATGTTAAGTTCAAATGGACGGAGAAATGTCAGAAAAGTTTCGATCAACTGAAAACTTATTTGACTGAAGCTCCAATTTTAGTGCAACCCGAATCAGGCAAGGAGTTTGTCATTTATAGTGACGCATCCCTACTTGGGTTGGGTTGCGTATTGATGCAAGAAGGTCGAGTTGTGGCCTATGCGTCGAGACAATTGAAGCCACACGAGAGAAATTATCTGACCCATGATCTCGAACTAGCTGCCATCGTATTTGCTTTGAAAATATGGCGACATTATTTGTTTGGTGAGAAGTGCCATGTATTTTCGGATCACAAAAGTCTCAAATATTTGATGACCCAGCGAGACTTGAATCTGCGACAAAGGCGTTGGCTTGAGTTGTTGAAAGATTATGAGCTGGTCATTAATTATCACCCAGGAAAGGCTAATGTGGTTGCGGACGCCTTAAGCCGAAAATCACTATTTTCTTTGCGAGCGATGAATGTACACTTGTCTGTTCTACCCGACAATGTGTTAGTAGCTAAATTAAAAGCCAAACCATTATTGATTCATCAAATTCGTGAAGCTCAGAAAGTCGATGATGAATTGGTTGCAAAACGGGCTGAGTGTGTTCCGAACAAGGAATCGGAGTTTCAAATTGATGATGATGATTGTTTGAGGTTCAGAAGTCGTTTGTGTGTTCCAAGGAATTCGGAACTCATTTCGATGATTCTGAACGAAGCCCATTGTAGCCGAATGTCAATTCACCCGGGTAGTACTAAAATGTACAACGATCTGAAACGTCAATTTTGGTGGCCGGGCATGAAACGAGACATTTCTGAATTTGTTTCAAGGTGTTTAATATGTCAACAAGTGAAAGCAGAACATCAAGTGCCTTCAGGATTACTTCAGCCGATCATGATACCCGAGTGGAAATGGGATCGAGTCACAATGGACTTTGTGTCTGGGTTACCTTTGACTCAGAGTAAGAAAGACTCGGTCTGGGTTATTGTCGATAGACTGACTAAGTCGGCTCACTTTATCCCTGTGCGTACGGATTTTTCATTGGATAAACTAGCTAAATTGTACGTTTTTCAGATTGTGAGATTACACGGGGTACCTATTTCTATCGTGTCAGATAGAGACCCAAGATTTACATCGCGATTTTGGAAGAAATTGCAAGAAGCTTTGGGTACCAAGCTGCATTTTAGCACTGCTTTTCACCCCCAAACCGATGGTCAATCTGAACGAACAATTCAGATACTCGAGGATATGTTGAGATGTTGCGTCTTAGAGTTCTGTGGTTCATGGGAAAGGTATTTACCTTTGATTGAATTCGCTTACAACAATAGTTTTCAATCAAGTATTAAGATGGCACCTTACGAGGCTTTGTACGGTCGTAAATGCCGTACACCATTGTTTTGGACCGAGCTCGGTGAAAGTAAAATTTTCGGAGTTGATTTGATTAAAGATGCCGAACAGAAAGTAAAGGTAATCCGTGAAAGTCTGAAGGCAGCCACAGATCGTCAGAAATCGTATGCGGATTTGAAACGAAAGGACATTGAATATCAGGTGGGAGATAAAGTGTTCCTTAAAGTTTCGCCTTGGAAAAAGGTACTCAGGTTTGGCCGTAAGGGCAAGTTGAGCCCGAGATTCATTGGGCCGTACGAAATCTCTGAACGAGTTGGTCCGGTTGCGTATAGATTGATTTTGCCCCCTGAGCTTGAAAAGATTCACGATGTCTTTCATGTTTCGATGCTTCGACGCTATCGATCTGATCCATCGCACATAATCAGCCCATCGGAGGTTGAAATTCAAGCCGATATGAGTTATGAAGAAGAGCCGATGCGTATCCTAGCTCGTGAAGTGAAGGAGTTGCGAAACAAAAGGGTTCCGTTAGTAAAGGTGTTATGGCTCAAACACAGGATCGAGGAAGCTACTTGGGAAACCGAGAGCTCGATGAAAGAACAATACCCAAACCTATTCACCGGTAAGATTTTCGGGGACGAAAATTTCTTAAGTGGGGGAGAGTTGTGACAGCCCAAAATTGACCCTAGTCGGGAAGTGGTTTCGGGACCACAAAACCGAGTCATAAAAATAATTAATTTCCATATTCTATGCTTATTATGTGTGTACATGAGTATGTGGAAGTTTCATTCTCCAAATTTGCCAATTGCATGAGAAATTATTAAATAGGGATCGATATGAGACATGGTGAAAATATGATAGGCTAATTTAAAATGGTCTATTAATGCATGTTATGAAAATGATGGGTTTGCATGTCAAATTACCCAAAATTTGAGCTAGTGGTTGGCCATGCTATGGGTGGAAACATGTTGGGAACATGTTGGCTTAGTGAGGTATGTTAGAAAAAAATAAAATAAGGAATAAGGTTAATAAAATACTAGTTAATAGGAGGAGAAACCAAAGTTTCTCCATCCTTGCTCCTCATTGCCGTACCTAGAAGAGAAAAGCTTTGAAAAATTCAGCTATGGTGGTTAGCTAAATCAAGGTAAGTTCAAGGATGATTCTTGGATTTTTAGCATTTTTTTTTGTTAGTCATCAAGTTCCTTGCTTAACCCATGACCAAAATTTGAAATGGTGTGGTGTCTTGAGCATTCGGTTTTAGTTATTAAAGGATGAGATTGGGTTATAGTCTTTATGTTTTATGAAGAATTGTTGAAGAGAAAATGTTCAAGAAATGGTTGTTGTTCATGTTATTTGGATGAAAAAGAAAATGGTAGTTAGGTGAAGTAGAGTCTAACAAATGAGCACATATGTGCATTAGTTGCTAAATGGAGAAAAATCGGCTAACAAGATGTGTACTAAGGCCGAATATGATTTTGGATACTATTGGGCAATGTATGTGTTTTGAATTGATGGAATGGAGAGGATGCTTTAATTGTGTTATGAACAATTATATGTTAAATTAAGGTTTGCTAAGCTAGCTACTAAGGTGAAATGCAAATGTTAGCATATGATTTGGTAATAATCTGCTTGGGGACAGCAGCAGTAAGGTGATTTTGGAAAATCGCCATAATTTGTAGGAGTTGAATTAGAAGCTGAGTAAATTATGTAATTAAAGCTTGAAGAGTCTATTTTCTTACAAAATAAACTATAAAAACAAAAGAGTTACCGATCTTGAGATATTTGAAGTATTGTGGGGCTGAGTCAAAATGACTACTAGATTCCCTGTTCTGTTTTAGAAAATCATTATAAATTGTACAAAAATGATTATAAGATACAATTTATATGCTTAAACTCCTTAATGAGTCTAGTTTCAAATGAAATCAAATACAACACATTTTGAATTCTGTAAAATGAGAAATTTGATTCGTAGTGAAGAGTGGTCAGATTAGTCAAACAGTGAAACAGGGGAAACTTTAAGAAAAATCTGGTATTGATTGGCCAAGCCTAAAATTCTGAAAATTTTATGGATGGAAGATATACAAGTCTATATTCAGGGAAAATTAACGGCAAGTGATTTGGAGTTTTTTAGCTCCAGTTATAAATAATTTAGTGACTACTGCTCAGGAAAACAGCTCGTAGTGAATATGTGATTTTGTTGTAAACATTAATGAAAATTTGCTAATGAATTATTTATTGATTTTTATAAAGCTTACTATAATCTATGTGTGTGAAAGTCAAACCAATATATATATTATTCTGAAAGTAATACTTGAATAGTCGATTAATGACTATTTTAAAATTTGTTGAACTTAAGCTCAAGAGCAAAGGGGAACTAAATCCGATAAAGGGAAGGAAAAAGTAATTGAATAGCCATTGAAGTCGTTCGACAACATCCGAGGTAAGTCTTCGAGTAATGACCCTACTTGAATTATATTGAAATGATTAGTCATACTATGACGGATAGTCGAATGTGTATAGAGACTATGTTATAAAGCCAATCGAAATCATGCTCTTTGTGTGTGGCTATTGAGCCGAAATTGGAAAGGTTTAATAAATGTTTTGTGTTTGAGCCTTAGTAACGAAAATAAGATATGGATGTGTTATGATTATTGATATATGTGTGCATGAGCATTTGAATACATCCGGGCTAAGACCCGAAGGCATTTGTGCAAGTTGATATATCCGGGCTAAGACCCGAAGGCATTTGTGCAAGTTGATATATCCGGGCTAAGACCCGAAGGCATTTGTGCGAGTTGACATATATCCGGGCTAAGACCCGAAGGCATTTGTGCAAGTTGATATATCCGGGCTAAGACCCGAAGGCATTTGTGCGAGTTGACATATATCCGGGCTAAGACCCGAAGGCAATTGTGCAAGTTGATATATCCGGGCTAAGACCCGAAGGCATTCGTGTGAGTTGCTATACCCGGGTTAAGACCCGAAGGCAATTGTGCTTGTGGTTATATCCGGCTAAATTCCGAAGAAACTTGGGTTTGAATGTGAGCGTTTTGTGCTGTAATAAATTCAATTAATACGCTCGACAAACCCAAACGATAAGGTATGTTTGCATGTGCTTCGGAAAAGTCGATTCGTTTTAAATAGTATTCGTTCAATCGACTAACGAACTTTCGGCTTTTAGATAGGTTGATACCTTGTGTGTGTATATGTTGATGAAGTGTGAAGTAAGTATGATTATGAGAATGTGAATTAATAAAGTGATTCATTTAGCTATGTGAATGTAATACTTTAGTCAAAGCCGATTTCATTACTTGAAACTTACTAAGCTTTAAAATGCTTACCCCGTTGCTTTGGCTCTCTGTTTTATAGATTTTGTTCGTTAGCTATCGGATTCGGGATCATCGAAGTCGAAGTCATCCACACTATCAAAGCTCTTTTGGTACTCTTTTAGTTGAACTCTGGATATGGCATGTATAGGACTACCCCTTGTTGTTTTAAGCACTTTTTGTGATGTACGTGTGTACAGCCGTGCGAAAATGGCTTGTAGAAGTGGAGTATGGCATTAGACCATTTGTGTTTATGTATGTATATATGGTTTCATGATGTGACTATGGTTTGGAATGGAAGTGTTGGGCAAATGATCAGCCATTGGAATGGCTAAATATGATCATATGTGGACCTATGTATGACAAAACCCTAGTTGGTCCATGGTAACCACGAAATAGGTAAAGTTTACCTTGAAAACAGATGCTGACAGCAGCAGTGGTGTGGATTTGAAAAATCACAAAAATTTGTAGGAATGGAATTAAATAGTGAATAAATTATGTAATCGAACCTTGATAAATCTATTTTCATATGAAAGTAACGAAACAATCATATGAACAGTATATTAAGAGATATTAACGTTCTCGTGAAACAGGGCCAGAACGGTTTCTGGATCTCCTGTTTCGACTTTGATAATTCACCATAAATTATCCAGAGATAATTAGAAGTCATTCCTTATATGTATGGATTCCCCTTTGAGTCTAGTTTCATTAGAAACAAACGGTATGAGTATTGAAGCTCTGTACAGGGAGATATCCAAGTCAGAATACATGAAGGTCAGAGTAGTCGAACCCAGAATCCGGGGAGACTTTAACTAATAAAATGTACAAATTTGCCCTACCAAAAATTCTAGAAATAAATCCACAGATGGATATATGAGTCTAATTTTGGGGAAATTTTACGGAATCAGTTTTCGAGTTTTTGAACTCGAGATATGATTTTTAAGGCGACAGTGACGCGGTTACCCAGCTTGTCTGGAATTTTTTTATGGACTGTGAAAACAAAGTAATTAAGTCTGTTAGCACCTCGCGTTCGACTCCGGCAACGGTCTCGGGTACGGGGTGTTACAACTCCGTTCATTTTCGGGTGATAGAGTGAGGAATTATGATACTTTATCTGAAATTCAAAACATTATCTGAAATGATTCTCTCAGGCAAACCATATCAACATATGATCTCCTTTTTTAGGAACCTGTAGACTGCAGTCTTCATCACATTAGCAAACGAAGCGGCTTCTACCCATTTTGTGAAGTAATCTATAGCCACAAAGATGAATCCGTGTCCATTAGAAGCCTTCGGGGAAATTGGCCCTATAACATCCATGCCTTACATAGAAAAAGGCCACAGAGAAGTCATGACATGAAGGGGCGAAGGAGCTACATGAATTTTATCGTCGTAAAATTGACACTTGTGACACTTTCATGCGTAACTAATGCAATCTCTTTCCATCGTCAGCTAATAATAACCAAGTCTCATAATCTGCCTAGCCATAGTGAAACCATTGACACGCGTTCAACAAATTCTTTCATGGACATCTTTAAGTATTCTTCTGGCTTCAACAATTCCACGCATCTCAGGAGCATTTGATCTTTTCCTCTTTTGTATAGGATATCCCCATCAAGAACAAATCCAATCGCCATTCTCCTGATTGTTCTTTTGTCATTCTCGTTTGCTTGCTCGGGATACCTTTGATTCTTGATATACTGCAAGATATCATGGAACCATGGTCGTCCATCTGACTCCTTCTCAATGTTAAAACAATGTGCGGGGACCTCATATATACTCATTTGGAGAGGCATTATTTCAGTTTCTCTATTTTCTTTGAACATTGAAGCCAAGGTGGCTAGGGCATCAGCTAATTGGTTTTCTTCTCGTGGGAAGTAGTTAAAAGTCACTCCTTTGAATTCTTTGACCAGTTCTGCAACGAGATCGTGATATTTGACTAATTTCGAATCCCTCACTTCCCAATCTCCACGGATTTGATAAATCACTAATGCTGAGTCCCCGTACACCTTTAAAATTTTGATTTTCCATTCAATAGCTGCTCGAAGTCCCATGATGCAAGATTCATATTCCGCTATACTATTGGTACAGAATAAATTCAATTTGGTAGTGAGTGGGTAATGGTTCCTTTTCGGTGACACTAAGATTGCTCCTATCCCGTGCCCCAATGCGTTCGATGCACTGTTAAAGCTCATTTTCCATGGCTGATCTTTTGAAGGCTCACATTCTTTTCTGGAAATGCACATCAAGTCTTCATCCGGGAAATCAAATCTCAAAGGCCTGTATTCTTCCATTGCTCGACTTACCAAAAATTCAGCTATCGAGCTTCCCTTTATCAACTTTTGGCTCACATACGTGATGTCATACTCAGACAATAGGATCTACCATCATGCCATTCTCCCTGAGAGTGCAGGTGATTCCATCATGTACTTTATTGGGTCCAGCTTTGAAATTAGCCATGTCGTATGATGCAACATGTATTGTCTAAGCCTTCAAACTACCCAAACCAATACGCAATGGAATTTTTCAATTGACGTGTGCTTTGCCTCATACTCAGTGAACTTTTTAATGAGGTAGTAAATCTCTTTTTCTCTTTTCCTTGACTAATCATGTTACCCCAGTATGCAACCCATTGAGTTTTTGAACACGGTCAGATACAATATTAATGGTGGTACTAGCACCGGGGGACTAGACAAATATTGTTTTATTTTGTCAAAGGCCACTGGGCACTCCTCATTCCATTCTCCCGGGTTATGTTTTCGAAGGAGTCGAGAAATTGGATCACACTGGTTGGTAAGTTGAGCAATGAATCGAGCGATGTAATTCAACCTTCCTAAAAATCCTCTGACTTCTTTTTGTGTGCGTGGAGGTGGCATTATACTTATCTTGAGTGTCATTGGAAACACGAAAATTTATGTGTTTTTACATGCCCTTTTTAACTTAAAATCATGCTATTTCGGTTAAACTCTTGTCGAAAAATAATTAAATATTATAAAATAATTAAATTATGTTAAAATATGAACATGATGAATTTTAATTAATTTTATAGTTATTTTTTTATTAATTTTGACTATTTTCGACAGATTCGCACAATGGGCGAAAATTGGCTCGACAGACAATGCTCGAAGAATAAAATCGAGAAGCAATTTGAAGCATCGAGGCAAATTTATTTCTAGCCTAAGATGGTCAAAAAATGTGTGTTAATTCATAATATAATTAATTTTAATTTATTCCAAATTTAAATTGGGCTAAATAAATTATTATTAATTAATTATGGAAAAAAAAGGGTCTAATTGAACCGCATTGGTTGAACCGAATCTAGTGAACTGAACCAGCCACCAATTGGGCTGCCCAAAACCGTCCATATGCTAACCCAAATCAGCATTTTAGCTGACTAAATAAGCTTGCAAAGAAGCCCTTGAAGAACTTTCAACTTTGCATTCAAACCCCTCTAAAAAATGTGGCTTTACGGATTTGCCTCAGGCTATTTTTAGCAAAGTTGAATCTCTCAACTTTGCAATGTGTGTGGCCAGCCAAGGGGGGTCTCTTTGGCTGATGGAATTTTCTATTTTTAGTAGCTACAATCAGCTATAAAAGCCACCCCTAGCTGATCATTCAAATCATCCCTCACACTCTCATTTTCTTTTCTCCTCTCTCACTTTCTCTCAACTTTTCCTTCCCATTTTCCTTTTTGTTCAAGTGTCGATTTCTTCTCTTGGGAAAGAGGTCCTCATCAGCCATTTTTGAGCAGCAATTTAAGTGTCCATAAGCCACCTTGATAGATGAGGACAACGGAGAATGAAGAACTGAGAGATCAGTCAAGCCATGGAGAAACACCAGATTTGCTTTTGTTCCCTATCTCTTTAAATTTTGTTGTTGTTCTGACAAACATGTTTATGAATATTTGTGCTATTGAAATGGTTATTTTAATCAATCTAGCTTGAATTTAATCTGTGTTGGGATGATTATATTTTGCCTTCTTGAATTATTGAAATTGTGTTTGTGTTGTTATAGGCCTTGGTAAGATGCTTGATTAAGTAAAATCATGCCTAAGTTATTCTTGCAATATTAATCGTTAGATAACTAATGAATTAATTATTAAATCGTATTGAAATTGTAATTAGTCGACACAATACTTAATCAGTTCATGTTTAATCATCTAGAGTAGCTGAGGGTTAGATTAGCAACAGTATCTGACGATACATTTGCTTTGCATAACTTGCAAGATTATTGTGATTAAACTGTTTCAAGGTAAGGATACTTTGTTACCTCACATAGTCTTTTATGTGCTTATTAAATTGAGTTAATTGTTTGAATTGACATAGGCATATGTACAAGAGATTATTTCGGTTTAATAATTATGTATGTGCAACAACATATTTGCCCATTAAGATTGGTGTAATTGGTTGAATTGACATAGGGATATAGTCAAAAGATGAATGAATTTTGGTAGGTGAGTATGTTCATAAGTTAGCAAATTACCGAGTTGTCGTGAACTTATTCGTAACAATATAAACATGAGTTTAATAATTCTAAGTTGAGTAATGTAATTAATCTAACACAATTATGCCATCTTGATTAAAATCGTATTTTGAAGTCGTGCATTTGAGATTTATTTATTTAGTTTAATTAGTTTAAAATCTTATTTTTTAATCACCCTCTTCAACACAAAATATTTTTCTTCACTAAAGTGTTTTAAATAGCATTAATAAATAATTCTTTTCACAGTCCCTGTGGGTACGATAACTTGACATTTACTTGTCACTTTATTACTTGTTACGATTGTGTACACTTGCACATTTTTGTCGTTTCCGTCATGATCATCAATTTTCAACCTGACTATTTCTATAGGGTCGTCCAGATCTGGTACAATTGGATCTGCAGGATTAGCCCCCGGGTTCGATACGAATATCCCTTGCCCTAGATGAGCAGGTGTTGTAGGACGTTGCTCCAGGACTGTAGGTTCCCCTTGGGGATATCCTCTTTGCATTGTATAGGCGTGAGGTGGAGTGAATCCTGGGGGATAGAGTGGATCCTGATCATTATTAGCTCTTGAATGAGGCTTCATAATATCAGGTCTCTGCATGGGTCTCTTTCCTTTGACCAAAGCTGTCATCATCTCCATCATTTTGGCCATTTGATCCCTTTGCTTGAGCGATTCTTCTCGAGATCTTACAATCAAATCTCTCGCCTCTTGCTGTGACTGGCCAACTACTCTTGCAACTCTCTTTGGGTCCTTTCCAGCCTTTCAATTCTTTTGTTGAGTTCAGCATCCATAGCTCTAGCTCTTAGAAGCGTCCTATAAGAATGACGTGATTCTAGACTTGTAGTATTGCAACTGTAGATTATACGGTTTTAGCCTTAGTGAATGATTAGGGTGATATGTACATGCAATGAATGAATGAATGAATGACCAATGAATGTTAGTCATGCATATGCAAAAAATTGGTGTTGATTTCAAGATAGCCCCATACTTAGGTGTTTTATTAATCAAAAGAGTCCATTACAAAACATTTTGCCATCTCTGATTTAACAGTTACACAAAATTTCTAGCCACATCGCCTTGTTTCCTTACATGTTCTAAGAACTCCAGTATGCTCGATTTTTGACTTGGAGGGAATTGGCAACTGAGGGCTTCTGCTTCATTCGATAATTGCACTATTTGCACAGCTGCCTTGCAAATTTCGTTGACCAAACTGTCGATATGCATATCCTTTTCTTGGAGAGCTATTTCGTAGGCATGAATGTTCCTATCATGCTGATCGTTCTTCTCTTCATTGACCAAATATTGCTGATGAGCTTGCGGCGTATTTTATAAATCTCGTATCTTTCTTTTTAGCTCTTGACGTTTAGACTGACTAGTCATTAATTTTGCGAACACGGTTTTGAACTTAGCATTCTTCTTTCTTAACTCTATCATAGCACGTGCAGCTTTTCCCTCTTCTTTTTTCGCTTTCCCTCTCTAGAACTCCATCCCACCTTTGATGTTGCTTATTTCTTCCTTCCATTCTGCCGATGATTTGCCCAGTCCACTATTCTTTATGGTGCCTTTTAATTTCTTATTTTCCAAATGAAGATCCCTTAAGTCCTTTCTCGTGATCTCAGCTTTTTTCTAGACTTTCTCGGTTTTGGATTTTTCAATTTGAACATCGATATTTAGCTGGTAGTTTTCTTCTTGAGGAGAACTAATATCTCGTAACAGCTTGGCTTTTTCACGTTCAAGTTCATGTCTTGCCATTTCTAGCTCGGACGACATCTCTTCTGAGAAAGGATTCTGGAAAGTATAATTAGTAGGCGAGGTTAGTTGACTCTTTACTCGTTGTTGTCTCCATATGTCATAATCTAGAGTGATAGTATCAGCATAGAGAGCTAACTCCATTAGGCAGATTTCCCTCCAACAATTTGCAGTATCTCAGACCTTTTTCATATAACCCTCACCCGTAAAGGTAAATTCAGATTATGCCAATCCACCAGCAGCTGGTATGAATTGTCGCGAAGAAAACTGTCTTTAAACCATCAATGGAGCCTATCCAACTCCACCCCATAATCCTAGCAAAGGCACTCAATCTTGGTTTCCACACTTGTATAACAGAATAGAAGGGCGGATCCAAGGTGCTCTCTAAGTTATATATTCGGCACGGAGGTTCTAAAAAATCGAAACCCAGTGTTGTTTAGTGACATCCTTTGACCAATCCTTTTCAAGGTATGCTTCCAATGGAGCGAATGTCTTTAAAAACATATGGAAAGTTGTGCGCTCTACTTTCCAAAAGTGGCTAAAAATCCAAGCATTAAGTAACTGAATGCATCCGATAAAACGCCAATCCCCTTTCCTCCTAGAACTACTCAGAGATCTAAAAGTCTTGGCCAAGATAGTTGGGACGGGGTTGATTCCTTGTCTCAACTTTTCGAAGAAATCCACTATCGCAACTTTAATATGCCCGAGAACATTTGGGAAGATGATCAGCTCGTAAATAGCCAAAGCAAACAGATCTATCCTCATCAAGATATCCAGATGATTTTGAACTAAATTTCGAAGAGAAAACCACAGAACACAACTGACTTCATTCTTCTTCTTTATTTGTTTTTCAGCCCATGTATCAGTCATCCCTGTCAACTTCATTAGCTTTTTCTTAAAGGTCATCAGTTTAGGCTCATTCACGTATATCTTGTTGAGTTGTACGTTGTTGATGCGAAGTAGATCAGAATACTCCTCTATGGTAGGAGTCATGTCCTCCTGATTGAAAGTGAAACACTAGTAGGCTGGGTCCCAAAATCGAACCATGGCCTGGATCAACTGCTCATCCATATTGATTGCTATCAAGTGAGCTATATCCCCGTACTTCTCAATGAAGACGCCCCTAGTGCCTGAGTCTCATTATTTCCATATCTTAGTCAAGTCTTCAACGTTATTCTAACGAGTATTCGAAGTCACATGCCCGGGAAGATCGAAAATATGTCCTTCCTTTAAACTGTCCCATTTTACTTTCTGGGTCCTCAAAGACCAGTCTCGAACTACGACATTTTTCTCGGTTACTTGCGTTATTGACTCCTCCATCAGAAACCCTTTTTTGGCAACCAATCTCTAATCAACACCTTCCTAATAGGATGCCTATGATGCATGATGAGAAATAAAATGAAGACAAATAACCTTGGTTAGTAATCACAAAAAATATAAACAGAGGAAAAACCATGATAAATCTAATAAATTAAGTTATTTAATCATGCATTTTTGGAGAAACTGACCCACATTTTTACCTAAAAATGTTTTTTGAAGTAAACCTACTCCACCTATTTACTAGATAATCTATCTGATTCAACTTCATTAAACAGATCAAATTCTCTTACAAAAACAAGTGCAAATATGATAAAAAGTAAGAGGCGTTTCTCCCATGTGCTTATTTGGTGACTATTCAACGAACGGAGGTTCGGCATAGCTCTAATTGGGTGGCTCGTAAGGTTCATTATATGTGGTTTCAGTTCTAGAAAGGTACTCGAATTGTCCATACTGTTGCCTACTAAGGCTAGTACGAAGCGCCTCGGTCATCACCCATCACAGGCTCGCGAGCTCAATTCGAGGGATTACATTTACTTGTGCCTATGCGGAGGGACAAGTTAACTCACGAAAGCATAAGTCCTATGAAACCCAGAAGCATTTCACTAGCCTGTGCGGAGGGACGAGTTAACTCACGAAGACGTAGAGTTTGACTTCCACTTAAACGGACAGAGCTTAGGTAGAGGGCTCATATTATGCAAAAATGCAAGCGCACGGTGTGTGGGGAGAAAATCACAAACCTTTTTGTTTTTGTTTTTACTAAAAGCTAAAATAGTAAAATTTAGAGCTGGAAAAAAATAGAAATATAGAACAAGTTAGAAAAATATTTACAACATGATGCAGATGCATGACTTTTCAAAAACAAAATTCAAGGATCACGATTAAATATTAATTTGAACAAGGAATTTTAAAATTTTGACAACACGTGTTTAACATCAGTCTCGACTCTCAAAAATAAGTCCCCAGCGGAGTCGCCATCTGTTGCGACCTAAAATTTGCACGGGTGCTATTCGAGGCGATTATTGAAAATTTGAAAATAGAGTCTCAATTTTATTTTATTTTTAAAAAGAGAGGAGTCGCCACTGATCCTTTTTTTAGGTATGATCGAACACCTACTAAATTCTCTTTTTAGAAGAAAAATTATTTTTAAAAATTTCTAAAAAAAAGTCAATTTTAGGTCTATGTCAAAATCCAAAGAAAATTAGGGTTCGGGAGTCAGTTACGCACGAGGAAGGTATTAGCTATTGGAATGCCGATACCCCCATGGCGCAGCAAAAAATAATAAAAAATAATTTCAGCAATCCAACCCATGGATCCATGTGCGAGGAACGAATCGGGGTAAAATAATGGTTTCGAAATTACCATAATTTCAATTTGAGTAGACAGCGATGCCTCGGCAATGAGAATTCTGATCTACTATCGAACCAAGCCGCAACCTTTTATGATTCTGACCTCTATGTAATCCACCCAGTTTGACAATGAATGGAAGAAATCTCCAAAACTATTTTTGGAGAATTCTTTTCTTGACGGCTGCTAGACCTCACAAGCAAAGTTTACTTTTTAGGTTTTTTTTTAAAAAAAAACTCTAACACTCTCACCCTTTTATAATTGGTATATATATATAATGAATCATAATTCATAAAATTTTTATCCGAACATAATAAAAATAAATCAATATAATAATGTTTTTAACCGAAAATTATAATTACATTAATTATAACAAGGATTTCAGTAAACTATATTGATTTAAATTTATATACGAACCAAATTCATATATTAATAGAACTATGTTCTCATTATGTGTACAACGTCCTTGTACATATAATATGTTCGATATTTGATTGCCCAATTAAATTAATTCTATAATTAATTTAATTCATATGACAACCAAACACAATACCAACTATGTTTTATTCCGTTCATTTCAACCATAGGGTGTGACCCTGTAGGTTCTTGTAACGTTAGCAGTAATACTAGAACGATTCTAATGTTACAAACAATGAGTGGCGTCTAGCAATGCATCATTGCTACCTAAGTTACAAGAAGTCATGATTCGACATAACATTTTTTGTGATTAACCTTTCATGCATTAATCCTTAAGTCCTTTATCTCTGGAATGGACACAAGTTATGGAATAGTCATACTTGCATAGTCCATCCCATGTTCCTTGGTATCTTGAGTAGACTATGATATATAAATAAGTATGACATCTCATATCAACTTATTTGAGCATGGCCATGCATTTCTAGTCTCACTCAATCAAGTGGCCTAAGATATTACTCCCATTATGTAGAAGGGACTTATCCTATATTGATCAACCATATCCCTCTACATAGGTTGTGGTATATACAACATTAGCTTTTATAGAACAACCAATTACGGTGTACGTTTGACTGTATCAAAATATACAACTCACGATATTGGGATAATGATGATCTCAAGTCTGAGGATCATATACATATTAATCACTATGAGTAATGTTGTGACAATTACATAATAAACCAAGAAACATACTCATAGCGAGTCAGTCCAATATGTTGTTCTCTAACACACATATTCATGCATTGATTTTGACACTCCATATCAATGACAACTCTTTATCATCAATCAACTACATGTTAGTCTTAATGCATTGTTGTTGTCCTAGTCAACAATAATACTTGACAAAGGATCTTTTAAGAATAATCATATTATTCTCAGGACATTATTATAAAACAATTTATTTATACACACAGAAAAGAAACTGAAATAATAATGGCAACGCCTTATATTAATAAACATGGTAAATCAAATATGTTATTACGACCATCTCATGATTGATCTTTGTGCATACTCTTACATTAGCACCCTCACGACGCCTAAAATTGGTATTTCGTTAAACACGTGTTGTCTTAATTTTCAAAAATACGAGTTCAATTTAATATTTAATTGTGACCCAATTGAAAAACGAGAATTGTGATGAATTAAATTTTATTGTTTTATATATTTTTTAAAATTAAATTTTGATGATTTCCAAGTAAAAAATAAATATATTTTTTATTTTTTTTGAGAAAATTCTGAAATTTTCAATTTTTAGAAGGGCGTTCCATATTTAACAAAAATCACTGATGTCCACCCAACATAGCAATGATATCAATGACTTGATGCTAAATCGGTTCATTGTCTAATATTAAAAATTATTTAAATTTAAAATTGTAAATAAAATAAACATAATAATATTTCAAAAAAAAATTAAAAAAATGCCAATAATATTAAAAACGATATGTCATCAAAATTGATGGACTAAATTAAAAGTGAGTAAAAAGAAATTACCGAAAGCCCAAAATTATGGGCTTGATCTTATGTCGAACGGGCCTTCTTCCCCCTCTTTTTTTTCTTCTTTTTTTTTCTTTTTGGGCTGCCTACTGTTGGGCCTTTTCTTTTTTTCTTTCTTCTTTTGTTTTTGGGTCACCTGTTGTTGGGCTTGGGTTACTGGGCCTGTCACTATTGGGCCTGCTAGCCTGCCGAGAGCTGGGCGTTGGTGAGTTGGGACTTGGGCCTACTGGGCGCTGGCCTGCTGAGTGGTGCGGGCCGGGTTGGTTCAGATCCGACCAATCCTTTTTATAGTTATTTTTTTCTTTCTTTTTCTTTCTCTTTTTTTTTGGGGCTTCCTCAGGTTGGGCTGCTGCTAGATGGGTTGCTGCTGTTGGGCCAGAGTGCTGGGTTGCTACTGTTAGGCCAGGAGTGGACCGGCCTGCTGGGTGCTGTTGGGTTGCTGGTAGCACGGGTTGAGTCTGAGTCGGATAGCACAGGTCAGGTCGAGCCAACCCGACTGTTATATTTTCTATTTTTTATTTTTTATTTTTATTTTCTTTCTTTCTTTATTTTTCTTTTTTCTTTCTTCTTTTTCCTTTCTTTCTTTTTTCTTTCTTCTTTTTCCTTTCTTTCTTTTTTCTTCTTCTCAAACCCTAGCCTCTTTGGCCGTCGCCGGATGCTCCCTCCGCCTGGTTGTGCGACGGCCGCGATAGCGACGGGGGAACGACAAAGTCTTTTTGCTCTCTTTTTTTTGTTTTTCTTGACTATTTTTTCTTTTTTCTTGGCTGTCGTTTGTGATTTTTTTGCATGTTGCTTAGGTTTTGACGAAGGTGGAAGAGGGAAGGCGGTGGGCACGGTGGCGGTGGAGAAACGGCCGAATTTTGGAGCCTTTTTTGCTTATTTTTTGCTTCTTGGCTCCAATTTTTGGGAGAAAAATCCCCTTTTATTGTTGATTTTCTTTGTAGAGAACAGGTAGCTAGGGAGGAGGGCCACCGCCCTAGGCCGGCCGCCGGAAATCGAGGAGGGCAGGTGCGCAAATCGCGCTTGGTGGCTGGGGATTTTGTGCTAGAAGGATCAGATTGCAAAGGGTGGAAAATTTTTGGGGTCAAAGTGTAATTTTAGGAAAATTTAAGGTTGATATGTAATTTTAAGAAAGTTGGAGGGTCAAAATATAATTTTGAGAAAGTTTGGGGGTTAAAATGTAATTTTAGGAAAAGTGGAGGTCAAAATGTAATTTTAAATTTTGTATTTTTCTGATTATTATTATTATTAAAATAATTAAAAAATTAAAAAAAAAAACAAAAACACTAATGGGCTTTAGCTCAAACAAGTCCAAAATCAAATTATTAAAAGCCCAATTATCTAATCCCACAGGCCCAATCATTGGGCCCATATGAGACAAGCCCAAACCCGTAATTAAAACACGAAACCTGAACCGAACAAAATTCAGTGATTACAATTATTATCATGAAATTGTTGCGGAGGCAATTTTAACAAAAAAAACCGATATGACAGTTTCACCCATTGTGTCATCTTGTTATAAAATATTATTATTTTTATCATGAAATTGCTATAAACCTATTGTGTCATCTTGCAATTTTTTTAGGTTAAATTCTAAGAATAGTCCTTGTATTTATTGATTTGTGCGGATTTGATCCCTCTATAGCAGTCAAATTGGTGTCTTAAATTTGAGAAAAAAACACAAACAATAAAATCAAAGAAGAATCTACCTGTCAAATACAAGCAACTCAGTCACATGCAATAATCAAACTCTTGATCAGCCATCAGTCCTAGCAACACAATACTCAAAAAGATGATCAACCCAGAATATGCTCACACACTCCCGGGATATTATATCAGTATCAAAATTTTGAATGAAATGTGTGACCACTTATACTTAACACCTTCAGAAAAGGTTTTAAATACCGTCTTCTTAGCAGTCAAGCCGAAGGCCCATATGTTAAGCAGCTTCACCCTGAACACAGCCACACTTGGTCTGACCCACAAAACACAATTCTCACTCCGCAAAGATGACCAATACCCAGAAGCATAATAAAAAAACATCAAACACCACTCAGCGAAGAAAGGCAGCTACCATCACACAATAAACCATCAGCCAAATAACCAAAAATTTGCAAGAAAACAGAACTGAAAGTTGTCATGGCACCAAATCCTTTGAGCTTGTTAATATGAAATCTCCTCGAGTTTCAAATCTTGCATTCCAAGAAATGATCTTCATTAATTTTCAAAATGCTATTGAATTTTTGAGACACTGCCAACACTCACACCCACTAACAAGAGAATTGAACAAAACAAATCCCGGAAACCAAAATCAAGGAGGCACATATATAGAATTTTTTAAATTACTCAATTTTTTTAGAATAACGGCTAATTGGCAGAAGTTGTAAAGGTTAAGGGTTAAATCTATGATTGTACCTAATTTTTAGTAGAGTTAGCTGAAAAAAATAATGGAGGGACTAAATTGAGCAAAACGTAAAGTAAAAGGGCAATTTTGAGCAAATAAAAGTAAGGGATTAAATATGCAGAAATAGATATATATAGGGACTATCCTTAGAATTTAACCTTTTTTATATCTTGAAACTATTGCGTAACACTTTGGAAATATCTTTTTATTTATATGAGGAACCGCCACCTGATAAGATGGTTTCACCCATTGTGTCGTATTGTTATAAAAATATTATTATTTTTATTATGAAATTGCTGCGAGGCGATTTTTATAAAAAAAAACTGATATGATAGTTTCACTTATTGTGTCATCTTATTACAAAAAATTATTATTTTATATGGTCGGTTAATGAAGCAAGTATGTATGTTATATCATAAAGCATTAGTAATTAGAATTATAAAATGAAATTTAATTAAATAGAACATAAGTGATATTGGAAATAGATGGCAAAAATAAAAACATTTCCATATTTTCTTCGGGCAAACTGAACTAAGGGAGAAAGAAGAGAGGAACGCTTGGCTTTAAGGGTGTAACGCCCCAAAAATTTTTGTTTTTGGAAATGTTAAAACATGTCAAAGGTGTAACAATCGACTTTGAAATTTTTTTTATATGAGAAACTGCCACTTGATTCGACGGTTTCACCCATTGTGTCGTCTTATTATAAAAATATTATTATTTTTTATTGTGAAATTATTCTGAAGACAATTTTAACAAAAAAAAATTGATACGACAGTTTCACCCATTGTGCCATCTTGTTATAGAATATTATTATTTTTACCATGAATTTGTTGTAAATCCATTGTGTCATCTTATAATTTGCTTAAGAATTTATAATTAGAACTTAATTTAAAAGGGTTAAATAATAATTTTACCTAGAATATATATCTGGTCAGTTAATGAAGTTATTATGCATGTTATATTATAAAACATTAGTAATTAAAATTATAAAATGAAAATTTAATTAAATAGAACATAAGTGATAATCGGAATAGGTGGCAAAAACAAAAACATTTCCATCTTTTTCTTCATGCAAACCGACCAAGGGAGAAAGAAGAGAGGAACGTTCGACTTTTAGGGTATAACACCCCAAAAATTTTTATTTTTGAAATTGTTAAAACATGACAAGGGTGTAACGTTTGACTTTGAAAATGTTTTTTCCATGAGAAACTGCCAGCTAATACAATGGTTTCACCTATTGTGTCGTCTTATTATAAAAATATTATTTTTATCATGAAATTGTTGCAGAGGTAATTTTCACAAAAAAACTGATACAATGGCTTCACTCGTTGTGTCAACTTGTTATAAAATATTATTCTTATCATGAAATTGTTGTAAACCCATTGTGTCATCTTGTAATTTTTTAAGGATTTACAATTAGAACTTAATTTATAGGGGTTAAATAGTAATTATACCTAGAATATATATGGTCCATTATTGAAGTAAGCATGTATGTTATATTATAAAACATTAGTAATTAAAATTATAAAATTAAAATTTATTTAAATAGAACATAAGTGATAATGGGAATATGAGGCAAAAACAAAAACATTTCCACCTTTTCTTCGTGCAAACCGAACCAAGGGGGAAAAAACAGAGGAACGTTTGGCTTTAAGGGTGTAACGCCCCAAAACTTTTTGCTTTTGGAAATGTTAAAACATGTCAAGGGTGTAATGTTCGGCTTTGAAAATATTTTTTTATGTGACAAACTGCCATGGTTTCATCCATTGTGTCGTCTTATTATAAAAATATTATTATTTTTATGATGAAATTATTGCGGAGGCAATTTTAACAAAAAAAATTGATACAACGATTTCACCCATTGTGTCATCTTATAATTTGCTTAAGGATTTATAATTAAAACTTAATTTGAAGAGATTAAATAGTAATTATACCTAGAATATATATATGGCCGGTTATTGAAGTACGTATGTATGTTATATTATAAAGCATTAGTAATTAAAATTATAAAATGAAATTTTAATTAAATAATAGAACATAAGTGATAAAGGGAAAAGGTGGAAAAAAATAAAAACATTTCCATCTTTTCTTCGTGCAAACCAAACCAAGGTAGAAAGAAGAGAGGAACGTTTGGCTTTTTCGGCTTTAAGGGTGTAACGCTCCAAATTTTTTTGTTTTTGGCATTGCTAAAACATGTCAAGGGTGTAAAGTTCGGCTTTGAAAATATTTTTTTATATGAGAAACTACCGCCTAATACGACGGTAACACCCATCGTGTCGTCTTATTATAAAAATATTACTCTATCATGAAATTGTTACGAATGCAATTTTAATAAAAAAAACTGATACGACGGTTTCACCCATTGTGTCATCTTGTAATTTGCTTAAGGATTTATAATTAAAACTTAATTTAACAGCGTTAAATAGTAATTATACCTAAAATATATATGGTCGGTTATTGAAGGAAGTATGTATGCTATATTATAAACAATTAGTAATTAAAATTATAAAATGAAATTTTAATTAAATAGAACATAAGTGATAATGGGAATAGGTGGCAAAAAAAAACATTTTCATCTTTTCTTCATGCAAACCAAACCAATCGAGAGAAATAAGAGAGTAACATTCGGCTTTAAGGGTGTAACGCCAGAAAAAATTTTGTTTTTTGAAATGTTAAAGCATGTCAAAGGTGTAGCGTTCGGCTTTGAAAATACTTTTTTATATGAGAAACTGCCCCATTGTGTCGTCTTATTATAAAAATATTATTATTTTTAACATAAAATTGTTGCGGAGGCAATTTTAACAAAAAAATTGATACGATGGTTTCACCCATTATGTTATCTTGTTATAAAATATTATTATTTTTATCATGGAACTACTGTAAACCCATTGTGTCATCTTGTAATTTGCTTAAGGATTTATATCTAGAACTTAATTTAAAGGGATTAAATAGTAATTATACCAATAATATATATGGCTGGTTATTGAAGTAAGTATGTATGTTATATTATAAAACATTAGCAATTAAAATAATAAAATTAAAATTTAATTAAATAGAACATAAGTGATAATGGGAATAGGTGGCAAAAACAAAAACATTTCCATCTTTTCTTCATGCAAATTGAACCAAGGGAGAAAGAAGAGAGGAACGTTTGCCTTTTAAGGGTGTAACACCCCAAAAAAAATTATTTTTGAAACTGTTAAAACATGTCACCTAATACGACAGTTTCACCTATTGTGCCGTCTTATTATAAAAATATTATTTTTATCATGAAATTGTTGTGGAGGTAAATTTAACAAAAAAACTGATACGACGGTTTCACCCATTGTGTCATCTTGTTATAAAATT
This sequence comes from Gossypium hirsutum, assembly GCF_007990345.1. Lineage (NCBI taxonomy): Eukaryota > Viridiplantae > Streptophyta > Magnoliopsida > Malvales > Malvaceae > Gossypium > Gossypium hirsutum. The sequence goes on from NC_053443.1 coordinate 34,474,282, forward strand.
TTATTTTTATCATGAAACCGTTGTAAACCCATTGTGTCATCTTCTAATTTTCTTAAGGATTTACGATTAGAACTTAATTTATAGGGGTTAAATAATAATTATACCTAGAATATATATGGTATGTTATTGAAGTAACTATGTATGTTATATTATAAAACATTAGTAATTAAAATTATAAAATGAAAATTTATTTAAATAGAACAGAAGTGATAATGGGAATAGGTGGCAAAAAGAGAAACATTTCCACTTTTCTTCGAGCAAACTGAACCAAGGGGGAAAGAAGAGAGGAATGTTCAGCTTTAAGGGTGTAACGCCCTCAAAAGTTTTGCTTTTGGAAATGTTAAAACATGTCAAGAGTGTAATGTAACACCCCGTACCCGAGACCGTTGCCGGAGTCGGACACGAGGGGTTCACAGACTAAATTCGCTTACTATCGCAGTCCATTTTAAAAATTTCCAGACAGCTGGCTAACTGTATCGCTGTCACCTTAAAAATCATATCTTGAGTTTCACAACTCGAAAATCAGTTTCGTGATTTTTCCCTGAAACTAGACTCATATGTCCATCTACATATTTTTTTCTAGAATTTTTTGTTGGGCCAATTAGTACAGTTTATTAGTTAAAGTCTCCCCTGTTACAGGGATCGACTACACTGACCTTTGCACATTACGACTTGGATATCTCCCTGTACAGGGCTTCAATACTGATGTCGTTTATTTCCATAGAAACTAGACTCAAAAAGGAATCTATGAATATATGGCATGACTTCTAATTATCTCTGGTTAATTTATAATGAATTTCCAAAGTCGGAACAGGGAATCCAGAAACCGTTCTGGCCCTGTCTCACGAGAACCTGAATATCTCTTAACATACTGTCCATATGATCATTTCGTTACTTTCCTATGAAAATATATTCATCAAGGTTCGTTTACATAATTTATTCACTATTTAATTCCATTCCTACTATTTTTAGTGATTTTTCACATCCACATCACTGCTGCTGTCAGCATCTGTTTTTTTTAAGGTAAACTTTACCTATTTCATGATCCTCCATGGATCAACTAGAGTTTGTCATACATATTCCAAAAGTGATCAAGAATAACCCTTCCCATGGCTAACCGTTACCAACATTTCCATACCTCTCGACGGAAAACATACAAAACAATTATAATGCTATGATCAAAGTATATTTAAGCCATTTTCGCATGGCTATCCAAATTTACACAAAACCGAAGGGTACATGACCAACAACAAAAGGGTAGTCCTATACATGCCATTTTCAGAGTTCAACCAAAAGTGTACCAAAAGGGCTTTGATAGTGTGGGCGACTTCGACTTCAATAATCCCGAGTCCGATAGCTGACGAACCAAAATCTATAAAACAGAGATTCAAAGAACGGAGTAAGCATTTAATGCTTAGTAAGTTTTAAGCAAGACAAAGTGTTCTCAATCACTATTATTGGTCATTCATTTCAACTGTTCGATGAAGTTAATCTAGAGCTTCAGCTCGATCTATAATATCATTAAACGCAACACTTGGCTGCCACATATATACTTTCGAATAATAATGACCTAGATGGTCAAATATTTCCAAAGCACATTCTTCATCGATTTTCAACTTTCAATAATCCTTTCCACTTGTTCATAATCACATCCATACTTTTAAGTATTTCAACATGACAAGTACTAAATTACCATAGGCACATAAAGAACCAACATATTCCTTATCACATATATGTAAGCTTACAAATCATAATCCTTACCTTGTACTGGCACATCTAGCTCAACCCAACCCATACTCAGATCATAAGGCTTTTGGGCAGAATATGCACTAATACATAAGAATATTTCATCGCATACTTTATTATACAAACATACCATTACCAATTAGATCATTCTCACATTTGGAGTTATAATATTAATCACATTTACCTACCTCTTTGATACTGATAATTCACCTCGAAATCACTCCACCGATGAGTAAGTAATACGTACCTGAACATCTTGAATACATAATACTTATTTGATGGTAACTTAATGCAGATACTCAATATCAAAGTCTTACTTGAATCCTAGCATTTAGCCGTCGGGTCTTTAAAGCTCAGATATAGTACGAGCACGAAGCCTACGGACATTAATCAGGATAATATTCTCGCATAAAGCCTGCGGGGTTTTAACCCGGATATAGTACTGACACAATTGCCCTTCGGGACTTATCACATTTATACACTTTCACATCCATCACGTTGGCCACTCGGCCCTGTCACATATATACACTTTCACATTCATCACATCGGCCATTAGGCCTTATCACATATATACACTTTCACATTCATCACATCGGCTATTAGGCCTTATCACATATATACACTTTCACATTCATCACATCGGCCATTAGGCCTTATCACATATATATACACTTTCACATTCATCACATTGGCCATTCGGCCTTATCACATATATACACTTTCACATTCATCACATCGGCCATTAGGCCTTATCACATATATATACACTTTCACATTCATCACATCGGCCATTAGGCCTTATCACATATATATACACTTTCACATTCATCACATTGGCCATTCGGCCTTATCACATATATACACTTTCACATTCATCACATCGGCCATTAGGCCTTATCACATATATATACACTTTCACATTCATCACATTGGCCATTCGGCCTTATCACATATATACACTTTCACATTTATTCAAATATACTTCACATACCACATATACTATCATGTACAGACTTGGTCTTGGCCGAATCTACATCCATCACTTTCCAATGAATAATTCAATTTTACGCCATACTATCATTTCATGTTCGAATACTCATAAGCTTACAATATCACGATTTAGAATTCAAGTATGGGTTTAATCAATAGCTTATGAGCAACTAAAACAAGTTTTATCCATGTTTACAACAAAATCACATATTCACTACGAGCTGTTTTCCTGAGCAATGGTCACTAAATTATTTATAACCGGAGCTACAAAACTCCAAATCACTTGCCGTTAATTTTTCCTGAATATAGACTCGTATATCTTCCATCCATAAAATTTCCAGAATTTTAGGTTAGGCCAATCAATACCAGATTTTTCTTAAAGTTTCCCCTGTTTCACTGTTTGACTAATCTGACCACTCCTCACTACGAATCAAATTTCTCATTTTACAGAATTCAAAATGTGTTGTATTTGATTTCATTTGAAACTAGACTCATTAAGGAGTCTAAGAATATAAATTTTATCTTATAACCATTTTTGTACAATTTATAATGATTTTCTAAAAACAGAACAGGGGATTTCGGAGTCATTCTGACACTGTCCCACACAACTTTAAATTCCATAAAAACACTTCAGCATTTCGGCTAAACCAAAACACCCACACGGCACAAGTAGCAAAATAAATCCTATTTGCACCAACAAGGGTTCGAACTTCAAACCTCCTGCTCATTATCTCTCCACTTAACCACCAGGCCAGTAGGCCCATTCTGAAATATTTTACCAACATTTAATTATAAGCCTACTGACTAGTATAGGGCTTTGTTCAGAAAAATACAAAAATTTTCCCAAGACAAGGCTTGAACTTAAGACCTCTCACACATACCCAAAGCACTTAACCACTGAAGCAGATACACAGTTGTGTCATAAATACACGTAAACAAATATACAAAATTTGGGGCGTTATAACTTTACACCCAAAAAGAAAATTTTGACCTCAAAATTTTACCTGATCAGAACAGATGAGGATACTACTGATGCATCGCATCCTCAGGCTCCCACGATGGATGTTTTCCTCAGATACTTTACGTCGCGACCCAATATCTGAACAGGCTCCTCCTCGAAGGTGAAATCTGGCCTAACCTCGATATCCTTAACCTCAACTTCAATACATGGAAAACATCGTGAATTCGGTCCAACTCTAGAGGTAGCTCTAACTGGTAGGCAACCAGTCCCACTCGTTTCAATACATGATAGGGTCCAATAAACCTAGGGCTCATCTTGCCCTTATGACCAAATCTCAATACCTTCTTCCATGGCGAGACCTTAAGAAAAATGAAGTCTCCCACAGAAAACTCGATCTTACGACGCTTCAGATCTGCGTAAAATCTGTCTCAAATCAATCTAACTTTATCCTCGATATCAGAAACTCACTCAGGGCCCAGAACACGTCGCTCGCCCAACTCAGTCCAACATGAAGGTGTGTGACACCTACGACCATATAATGCCTCGTAAGGTGCCATCTAAATTCTAAACTAATAGCTGTTGTTATAAGCAAACTCTACTAGTGACAGGTAATCCTCCCAACTGCCTCGGAAGTCAATGACACAGCTCCTCAACATATCCTCCAGTATCTGAATCACCCTTTTAGATTGATCATCTGTTTGAGGATGGAACGCAGTACTGAAGTTTAACCTTGTACCCAGAGCTTCATGTAGCTTCTTCTAGAACCGAGACGTAAAACGAGGATCCCTATCAGATATGATCGAAATCAATACCCCATGTAGTCTCACTATCCTAGACACATACAGTTTAGTCAGCTTCTGCAGCGAGTAGTCAGTACGAACCAGTATGAAATGGGTGGACTTGGTCAATCGATCCACGATGAGCCATGCAGAATCCTTCTTAGTGAGTGTGAGGGGTAACCCACTAACGAAGTCCATAGTCACCTGCTACAACTTCCAAAGTGGAATCTTAAATGACTGCGACAACCTCGAAGGTAACTGATGCTTAGACTTAACCTGCTGTCATGTCAAACATTTACCCATAAAATCTGTAAACTCACGCTTAAGACCTGGCCACCAATATAACTCACGAAGGTCTTGGTACATCTTATTCCCACCAGGATGCATAGTATAAAGGCTACTATGCGCTTCTCTCAGTATTGATTGCCTCAACTTAGTATAATTCGGTACACAGATTCTCCCACAGAAACAGAGTACCCTTTCGCTATTCAGTCCAAAATCCATAGTATTCCCACTCTCAATTTGTCGGAAGCGAAAACCCAAAGACTTGTCCTCCAACTGTTTACCCTTAATCTGCTCTATCCACGTTGGTTTAACTTGGAGTTCGGTCAAAAGACTACCATCATCAAATAAACTAGGACAAGCAAACATCGCCCTCAGATCAGTCACAGCCCTACGGCTTAGTGTGTCAACCACCACATTAGCCTTACAAGGGTGGTATTCAATCGTACAGTCGTAATCCTTAAGCAGCTCAATCCATCTATGCTGCCTAAGATTTAGCTCCTTCTAAGTGAGGAGATACTTGATGCTCTTGTGATCCGTGTAGATCATACACTTTTCACCATATAGGTAATGTTTCCAGATTTTTAATGCGAACACCACTGAGGCCAACTCTAGGTCATGCGTTGGATAATTTGCCTCATGATTCTTAAGCTGACGAGACACATACGCTATCACCTTACCTTCTTGTATCAACACACATCTCAAACAGACATGTGATGCATCACTGTAGACAGTAAACTCTTTTCCAGACTCTTGCTGTATCAAAATAGGGGCCTCAGTCAGTACAGTTTTGAGCGTTACAAAGCTCTATTGCTGCCCATCAGTCCTGTTAAACAGGCACACCCTTACGTAGCAACTTAGTCAAGGGTGCTGTAATCAGTGAAAAACCCTCTACAAATCGTCGATAATACCCTGCCAGTCCCAGAAAACTGTGAATCTCAGATATAGTCTTAGGTTGTTTCTAATCCAACACCGCCTCAATCTTTTGAGAATCGACCCTAATCCCCTCAGCAGAAACCACATGGCCCAAAAATGTTACTTCTTGTAAGCAGAACTCACATTTATTGAACTTGGCGTACAGTTGTTTCTCTCGCAAGATTTGCAGAACCACTCTGAGGTGTTCATCGTGCTCATCCTCAGTCTTTGAGTACACCAGTATGTCGTCAATAAATACCACCATGAACCGATCCAAATAGGGTAGAACACTCGGTTCTTCAAATCCATGAAAGCTATTGGTGCATTCGTCAGTCCAAATGGCATTACTAGGTACTCGTAATGACCGTATCGAGCCTTAAATGTTGTCTTGTATACATCATTCTCCTTAACCCTCAACTGATGATATCTTGATTAGAGGTCAATCTTGGAAAAAATTGAAGCCCCTCAGAACTGGTCAAACAGATCATCTATCATCAGTAAGGGATACTTATTCTTTATTGTCAACTTGTTCAATTGTTGATAGTCAATACAAATACGCAAGGATCCATCTTTCTTTTTCATGAACAGAATTGGTGCTCCCTACGAAGACACTCTAGGGCAGATGAACCCACGATCCAGTAACTCTTGGATCTGAGCCTTTTTATTCCACAAGCTCCTTCGGTGCCATTATATAGGGAGCGATGGACATCGAAGCTATACCATGAAGGAGCTCAATCCCAAATTGTACTTCATGATTCAGAGGTAACCCAGGTAGCTCTTCAGGAAAAATGTCCAGAAAGTCCTTAACCTTCTTGATATTCATAACCGAAGAATCCCAAGAATCTAAAACACTGATGTAGGCCAGATATGCCTCACATCCCTTACGAACCAAGTTTTCCGCCCTCAATGCAGAAATCACATTCGACAAATAGTTCCGACATTCCCCAATTATGACTACCTCACTATCCTCCTTAGTTCTTATTACAACTATTTTTGTGGCACAATCTAAGCTCACTCGGTGTTTAACCAACCAGTCCATTCCCAGTATTAGATCAAACTCTCCAAAAGGCAGTTCCATCAAATCAGCCAAAAAAATAGCCTCTTGAACCTCTAAAGGAAAGTCTCTAAACAAATTATTTACCTTTACTGATTGTCCCAGCGGACTCAGTACAGTCACCTCACTCGCAGTGCTCTCAACTAAGATACCCAAGTTCTCAGACACAGTACAAGATATATAGGAGTGAGTGGATCTTATATCTATCAGTGCAGTATAAGGTACATTATAAATAAAGAACGTACCCGTGATAATGTCTGAAGCATCTCCATCCTCTCGATGACGTGCAGCATAAACTAGAGCCGACTGCCTCGCCTCAGTATGACCAGCACCTCTGCCCAGTGCTCTCTGACCATGGCCCAACCCATTACCACTTCTGGTCTGACCATGGCCTCTTAGTGGCTACTGAACTTTTTTCGGTGATGGTGCAGTACCGGTACCAGAAGCCTACATCAGATCAGACCTCTGCGAACACCCTCTAATACGGTGCTCTAATGAACTGCACCTCAAACAAGCTCTAGTTTTTTTCCAGCACTCACCCTGATGGCGTCTACCACAAACAGTACACAGAAGCTGTCCAGTAGCAGCAATAGGAGCCCCTACTCTGATCGGCTCATCAACTCTGACCTTTTTCTTAGGCCTCTGAAAGGAACTTGAAGGCTCCGAATCCCTTTTGCTCCTACCTCTCTCTTAGTTCTGGCGCTAAGCGCACTTCACTTCATCGACAATCTTTTCCTTATCAACCAGTGCAGTAAAGTCTCACTCCCTCTATAGAGCTATCAAAACCCTCAGATCATCCCTGAGGCCATCCTCGAAGCAAACATATCGCTTGTACTCAGTCGCCTCCATACCCTACGCATAACGGCTCAATCTCAGAAATTCAGCCTCATACTCAGCCACTGATTTATCTACCTGAGTCAGATTTAGGAACTCCCTCCTATGGGTATCCACAAAACTGGCTCCCACATATTTTCCATGGAAAGCGATCTTAAAGAACTCCCAGGTCAGTCGATCGGGCTGAGTTCCCTCCTTAATAGTGAGCCACCACTGATATGCCTCATCACGTAACAGTGATACAGCACCCTTTAATTTTTATTCGGGACTGTAGTCCAAATCGTTCATAATCCTCTGTGGCCTCTATCCAGTACTCAACCACACTAGGGGCAACTCCAGCAATACCCCTGAAAAGCCCAGCTCTGTTAAACCGGAGTCGTTCCGTAACCGACCCGTGGCCTCCAGCTCCAGTACTGGCCCAGTGACCCTCTCTAAAATCCTCAACATGGCCTAAGACAGTACATCATCCCGAATCCGCTTGATCATGAGACCTAGTCTCAGTCAAAGGTGAAGCCGGTGTCTCACTAGTACCCAAATTAGGCAGACTGCAAAATGACGAAGACCCAGCTCGAGCACCTCTACGGCCTCTACCATGGCCTCTTGTACCCCGCCCACGAGTACTTCTAGTGCTCATTGCCTAATTACGTTTTATCTAAATTAACAATTTTATGCATTAGTTTACAGTTCCAGTGTTTATCAACAGATGTTCTATGAAAACAGTATCAGAAGTGTAAGGTTTATTTCGTATATCTCAGTGTCAATTAATATTTATCAATTTTACTTCAGTCTCAATCTACACTATTTTAAGTGTTTTCCGTACAGTATATCTCTAGTAGTCTCAATATATACCGCCTATAGCAGTTTCAAGATGTACTATCAAAAATAGTTTCAGTTTCAGTTTAAACAATTCACAGTTTCAAAAAACTTACTGGATTGGTGCCGGAGACTCGATGTACCACACTTTCAGTAAAAATATTTAGGAATCAGTTCTTAGAAATCACGTCTTAAAAACCCACATCCACAGCTGAGTTTTGCAACCTGACTCTGATACCACTAAATGTAACACCCCAAACCCAGCCTGGACGTTATGGCCGAATCAGGCGATGTCATATGGAAGTGTGTTTGAAAACCGTAGCTTGTGTTGGAAAATCGTAACTTTGCGAAATACATTTCCTGATTAGAGTTCTTTCATTATTATTTATTAATTCTAGTATCGTGTTAATTAATCATTCGGAAGCTTCCAAAACGTTTAATTTATGTGGAAGCTTTTTAAAACAGCTTGCGTAATCATGAGTATTTTGTTAAAACATCTTGTTCTTTTGAAAACTCGAGTTCTCCTAAAACTAGAAGTTATAAATTGAAAATACCAAAATTAAGAAAAATCCTTAGAGGCCATATTTACATTTAAATTCCCAAATAAAATTTAAAATCATGATTAAGTACGAAAGAAAGACAAATAAGGTTCTGCGGCCACCGTTGAGTCCTCCGCCACACCGATTCGCCCAAGCCTAGGGATTACCTGTACAGATAAATTAGAAGGGTAAGTTTACGAAAACTCAGTGTGTAATCCCCATAGAGAGCAAGCAGACAAAATGCAGTCACAGTCTGGACTTAAGCCCTTTCAGTACCAGGTTCTGTTTTAGTTAGGGTCTTAGCCTAATTCAGTACAGAAGCAGTCATCCATTAGGGCATGGCCCATTACAGTAATAGTAATCAATACAGTAATAGAAATACTGTCACAAAATCCTACCCAGCTAGCCTCTACACACCATCTCCGTCCAACCCTACACTCCATGTGGGTACGATAACTCGACATTTACTTGTCACTTTATTACTTGTTGCGATTGTGTACACATGCACATTTTTGTTGTTCCAAGTTTTTGGCATCGTTGCCGAGGACTGTTTAAAAAAAGAAGGCATTATTTATGAAACTGTTTTTACATTTTGGTTTATTTATTTTCCTGTTTAAATTTTTACTTACTTAATCTTTCTGTGATTATTTTAGGTGTTTATGAGTATTGACCAGATTATCGACTTACGCCCTGTGGACCCTGAAATAGAACGAACCTTTAGATAGTGAAGAAGACAAGCGAACCAGAGAAGGACCGAAGAGATAAACTTTGAGAATATGAATCAAGGAAACGGAGCAAACCTTGCTCAGAATCTTATCCTTATTATTGATGATAGGGATAGAGCTTTATGACAGTATGTTGTGCCAGTATTTAACGACCTTAATTCGAGTATTAGGAGACCCGAAATCGAGGCACAACAATTCAAGCTGAAGCCAGTCATGTTCCAGTTGCTTCAGACTATCAGCCAATTCAGTGCAATGCCTACTGAAGATCCTCATCTTCACTTAAGACTATTTATAGAAGTGAGCGATTCTTTCAAGTTAGCCAGAGTACCCAAAAATGCATTACGACTTAAGTTGTTCCCATATTCGCTAAGGGACAAAGCTCATGCCTGTTTGAACTCATTGCCACTAAACTCTATTTCTACATGTCAAGAGTTAGCCGAGAGATTCCTCATGAAGTATTTCCCACCGAGCAAGAATGCCAAGTTGAGGAATGAGATCACTACCTTCCAAAAAATGGATGATGAGTCCCTGTATGAGGCATGGGAAAGGTACAAAGAGGTATTACGAAAGTGCCCTCATCTTGGAATCCCATATTGCATTCAACTTGAGACATTCTATAATGGTCTCAATGCTCACACGAGGATGGTAGTGGATGCCTCTGCTAATGGTGCTCTCCTTTCCAAGTCTTATAATGAGGCTTATGAAATTATTGAGAGGATTTTCAGCAACAATTATCAATGGCCAACCAATCGAGCAACGTCAAGAAGACGAGTCGCTGGAATACATAAAGTGGATGCTCTCACTTCACTCGCATCTCAAGTATCTTCAATATCCTCAATACTTAAGAATATTACCACTAATGGGTCTAACAGTTTTGCAGCCCAACCACCTAACCAATTTGAGAATATAGCCTGTGTGTATTGTGGGGAAGGACATTTGTTTTAAAAATGTCCATCGAACCCCGAATCCATATATTACAAGGGTAACCAAAACCAAAACCAAGGGAGGCAAGGATTGCAATCCAACTTTTATAACTAATCGTGGCGAAATCACGTGAATATTTCCTAGAGTAACCAAGGAGTTTGAACCAGTAACACTTATGCCCAACCTAGACCAACTCAGCCGCCTAGTTTCCCCCAACAAGTTCAGAAACCAACCCAAGCGAACCCATCCAATAGCTTAGAGAATCTATTGAAGGCATACATGGTAAAAAACAATGCCACTCTAACGAATTTGGAGAATCAAGTGGGCCAGCCTGCTACTGAACTCAGGAACCGATCATAAGGTGCTTTACCTAGTGACACGGAGAATCTGAGAAATTTAGGGAAGGAACATTGTAAAGCGTTGACATTGAGGAGTGAGAAGATAGTAAAGCCCAACATTGTTGAAGTTGAAAAGGAGCCAGCTGATGCTCAAGATTAAGAAGAAGTTCAACCAAGTGATGAAATTCCAGTTTCACCAGAACCAGAATCTACAAAACCTGACAAAGTAAGCTCAAGACTAGCTAATTCTGATGAACTAAAAATGTCATTAGATGTAGAATTGCCGCCAAAGACGAATCAACCAGAAGCAGTCCCAGTAATGAAACCACCACCACCCTACCCTCAAAGACTTCAGAAACAGAAGCAGGAGATTCAATTCAAAAAGTTCCTTGACGTACTCAAGCAACTTCACATCAACATCCTGTTGGTTGAAGCACTTGAGCAAATGCCGAACTACGTCAAGTTCATGAAAGATATCTTGTCTAAGAAATGAAGACTTGGAGAATTTGAGACGGTAGCTCTGATGAAGGAATGCAGTGCATATCTTCAAGACAAACTACCCCAAAAATTGAAGGATCATGGATGTTTTACCATGACGTGCAACATTGGAGCAACATATTGTGGTAAGGCATTATGTGACTTAGGTACAAGTATCAACTTGATGCCTATGTCAATATTTAGGAAGTTGGGGATAGGAGAAGTGAGACCAACTACAGTTACGCTTCAACTAGCAGATCGATCCTTAGCATATCTAGAAGGAAAAATCGAGGACGTATTGGTACGTGTAGATAAGTTTATCTTTCCTGCTGACTTTGTAATTTTAGATTTTGAAGCAGACAAAGAAGTACCAATCATCCTAGGAAGGCCGTTCCTAGCAACTGGAAGGACCCTTATTGATGAGCAGAAAGGCGAGCTCACTATGCGTGTTTAGGATGATCAGGTAACATTTAACGTCTTTAATTCTATGCGATTTCCTGACACAATAGATGATTGCTCTGTAGTGTCCAATTTAGAGGATTTCATAGTGGAGAAGGAACTCAACTATGTTGAGGACCTACTGGAAAGAATTTTGACATTGGATCCTCCAAATGATGAAGAGGAGGATGAATACTTAGCTTTGCTAGAAGCTAATCAAAGGGAATTTAATCTGCAATCCCATTTTGGATCTTTACAGTTAGAAAAGAGGGACTATTCCAAACCAAAAGCGTCGATCGAGGAGCCACCTAAATTAAAACTGAAGGTATTACCTTCTCATTTAAAATACGTTTATTTAGGTAACGCCTCTACTCTACCTATGATTGTTTCAGCAGAATTCACCACTAAGCAAGAAGAGAAACTTATCTTAGTTCTGAAACAATTCAAAAAGGCAAGTGAATGGACCATAGCCGATATTCGCGGCATTAGTCCATCTGTATGCATCCACAAGATTATCCTGGAAGATGGCAAAAAAGGGACGATCGATGGACAACAGAGACTGAACCCCATCATGAAGGACGTAGTAAAAAAAATATATTATCAAGTGGTTAGATGCGGGTATCATCTATCCTATCTCAGACAATTCATGGGTAAGTCCGGTCCAGTGCGTGCCAAAAGAAAGAGGTATCACGTTCGTAGAGAATGAGAACAACGAGTTGATACCAACTAGAATGGTTACGGGATGGAGAATGTGCATTGATTACCGGAAGCTGAACAAGGCGACTAGGAAAGATCACTTTACTTTGTCGTTCTTGGACCAAATGCTGGATAGACTCGTAGGAAGAGATTACTACTATTTTCTCGATGGATACTCAGGGTATAATTAGATTACAGTAGCACTGAAAGATCAACACAAAACGACATTCTCCTACCCATATGGTACGTTTGCATTTAGACGCATGCCATTTGGTTTATGTAATGCACCTGCTACATTTCAAAGATGTATGATGTCTATTTTTACTGACATGGTTAAGAAATATTTGGAAGTTTTTATGGACGATTTTTCAGTATTCGGAGATACTTACAATGATTGCTTAGCCAATCTAACTAAGGTACTAAGGCGATGCGAAGAAATGAATCTCGTACTCAACTGGGAAAAGTGTCATTTATGGTACGAGAAGGAGTTGTTCTAGGGCACCGGATAACGAGACATGGGATCGAGGTAAACAAAAAAAAGGTAGACGTTATTGTGAAACTCCCACCTGTAACATCTGTAAAGGGTGTGAGGAGCTTTTTGGGCCACACTGATTTTTATCAAAGATTTATCAAGGACTTCTCCAAAGTTGCTAAACAAATTATTGGAGAAGGACTCTATATTCAAGTTTGGTGAGGAATACTTAAAAGCCTTCAACGATTTGAAAAGTCGATTAGTCACGACACCCATAATTGTCACACCAGACTAGGATTTGTCATTCGAATTGATGTGTGATGCAAGTGACTTCACAATTGGAGCTGTCTTGGGCCAACAAAGGAACAAAGTTTTTCATCCCATCTACTACGCAAGTCGAACCCTAACAAGAGCTCAACTGAATTATATAGTAACAGAAAAAGAGTTACTTGTTGTTGTGTTTGCTTTCGACAAGTTTCGATCTTATCTGGTAGGTACCAAAGTGACTGTTTATACGGACCACTCGGTAATTAAGTATTTACTTGCGAAGAAAGACGCTAAGCCGGGGCTGATCCGATGGGTACTTCTACTTCAAGAGTTCAATCTAGAAATTCTAGATCGAAAGGGAGTCGAAAATCAAGTAGCAGGTCACTTGTCCAGATTAGAGCCATAAGAAGGGAGTTCTCCTCTTATACCAATTCAGGAGACGTTTCCAGGCGAACATATCCTGAAGGTAAATCATGTCCATAATACCCCTTGGTTCATTGATATTGATAACTATTTAGCTTGTGGTTTGATGCCAATTAATAAGACGTATCATCAAAGGAAAATTTTCTTTATGATGTGAAGTACTAATTCTGGGAAGAACCATATGTGTTTAAAAAGTCTGCAGATCAGATGATCAGGAGATGCGTGGCAGAAGATAAAATACCGAAGGTTTTATACCACTGTTACTCAGCTCCAAGTGGGGGACACTTCGGAGGTACACGTACAGCGGCCAAAGTATTGCAAGCCAGATTCTTTAACACTATTCAAGGATGCATATGCTAACGTGAAGAGCTGTGATCGATGTCAAAGGGTTGGAAATGTCACCAACAGAAATGAGATGCCTCGAATAAACATCATTGAGGTAGAGTTGCTCGATGTATGGGGTATTGACTTTCTTGGTGCTTTTTCTCTGTCTTGCAGTCACAAGTACATACTAGTAGCAGTAGACTATGTGTCTAAGTGGGTCGAGGCTAAGGAATATCCTGCAACTGATGCTAAGGTTGTGATGAAGTTTCTGCAGAAGCATGTGTTCACAAGGTTTGGAACCCCAAGAGCTATCATCAGTGATGAAGGATCCCACTTTGTGAACAAGTGGTTAAAATGGTTATTAGACAAGCACGGAGTGAATTGCAACAACTTACCATCTATAGACAAATGGGCAAGCTGAACTGGCAAATAAGGAGATCAAAGACATACTTGAGAAGGTAGTCTACCCGAACTGACGAGATTGGTCCAAAATATTAGATGATGCTTTATGGGCTTACAAAACAACATACATGACACCGTTAGGGATGTCACCCTATAGGTTGGTTTTTGGGAAAGTCTGCCATCTACCACTGGAGTTAGAGCACAAAGCTTACTAGGCTCTTCAACGGCTTAATTTGGATCCTAAGCTCGCTAAAGAGAAACGGGTGTTCCAACTCAATGAGTTAGAAGAGTTCTGAATGTTCTCATATGAAAATGTCAAATTACTTAAAGAAAGACTCAAGAAATGGCATGACAACCACATTTAAGTTCGAGAATTTGAAGCCGGTCAGCAAGTCTTGTTGTTCAATTCCAGATTGAAGTTCTTTCCAGGTAAGCTAAAATCATGTTGGTCCGGTCCATTTACGATTCACCAAGTCTATCCATATGGAGTTGTTGAACTCCAAAGTAAGGGAGGTAGTTTCCGAGTTAATGCTCAGCGCCTGAAACATTATTGGGGAGATAAAATTGAACAGGATAAAATCTCGTTCATTTTATCGGATACTTAATTTTTCGTTTTTCTTTTTGAATAAATGATTTAGGGTATATTTGGTAAAGTATGTTAAAATAAATTATGTCTAGGAGATTGGAACTTAAGCGGGACTGTTTGTGACCCCTCCAATCTTTCCTGAGAATTTATTTTGACATAATTTTCCAAGAAATTATCCCCTAAATGGAAAAATAAATTTTTAGTTTCAAATAAAAGGTTCAATTTTGATCCAAGTTTTAATTTGCAACTCAATTTTAAATTTTCATTAAGTCTAGGGACTTAATTGAATTATTTTTAAAACTTAGTCGCTCTTTTCGTAAATAAAAAAACTAGGTGTCTTTCTTTGTGAATATTTTCAAAAAGCATCTAGAATAAATATCTTTAATATTATTAAAAATTTGATAAACTTTAATATATAATTTATATATTAATTTTTATCAACTTAGCTTAGAATTAGGATTAATTAGGAATTTTTTACTTCTGCAGCATAAAATAAGATATGGGAATCAAAAGTAAATATGGACAAGTAGTAAAGTCTAAAGTGTGGCAATAGGTATATACATGTCTAGGATTGGATCTAGGAAGAGCTTGGTACTTAAGCAGTCAAATTGTCTCATCTCCTCTTTTCTGGAATCATACTTGGTGTATAGTATCTATTCACTTTAAATAATGAGGACATTGTTCATTTTAAGTTGGGGGGACCAAAAATTGAAATTATTTCCACTCAGAATAAAATTTTTCTTTTAATTATGAATATGATATATTTTTGTTCAATAAATTTGAATTTTGTTAAGTATGCTAAATTTAAGTATGAATAAAGTTTGATTATTTCAATAAATTGTTATGTTGCTTAATAATGACATGAAATATATTTCTAATAAAGCATGCAAATCATACCATAAAATTTTAGTTCTTTAGGAAAGTTAGGCATGCATGAAAGTTTAAGTCTTTAGAAATGACTTAGTAGTTTCTTGAGGCGAAATCCTAGGAAGCATGGAACGTTGAGAATGGTTTAGGCAACTGTTGTTTAGACCATTTGAGCCTTTCAAGCCAACCATGATGAAATTTTTATCCTTTGAAACCCAACTTTGAGACTTTATGGCCTAATTTTATTTGAACCCTTACAATGTTAGCCATCACTTTTCTTAATTATCTTAAAAATGTCCCAAACACGAGACTCAGTACTATTCAGAGTATTCTTTGAAAATAAGTTTGGGGAAGTTGCAAAGAAGTATGGAATGCTCTAAAAATTGTTGTACATGCAATAGAATACTAAAAAAAAAGCATATGTACTTGAAGTAAATTACACTAAAGAACATGTGAAAAGGAAAGAAAAGTTGATGTATTGAAGGTAATTATTTTGAAAGGTTTGATACAAGCTGAGTCTAGGGTTTTTTTTAAAACCTAAAATGATCTATCTTTTACCTACCCCTAAGCCCAGCCACGTTACAACCTTGTTAAAGACCTACTGATCCAAAGTTCTAATGTTACCTACATTAGTGGAGAGAAATTGCTCTGTTCAACATATGAAGACATCAGTTAAGCTTAATGATTGCAGTTTAATTTTGAATAAGGGATTAAAATCAAATTGGTAGGGATTAACATGCCTTTATTAAGAAACATTTAGTCTAATTTTGCTATTGTAGTAATTGTTGAGATTAATTTGAACGATATATATACTTGAGTAGCATAATTATCAAATTTCTTGTTTTTGAGCATAAGTATATTAATTTCATGATTTTGCGAAGAATGTTGTTCTGAAGGAGTTTTACAAAAAGTGTTTTCGAAAAATTCTTTTCACATTTGTGCATTACTCGGGACGAGCAATGAATTATGTTTGGGGGTGTGGAAACACGAAAATTGATGTGTTTTTACATGCCCTTTTAACGTAAAATCATGCTATTTCGGTTAAATTCTTGTCGAAAAATAATTAAATATTATAAAATAATTAAATTATGTTAAAAATATGAGCATTATGAATTTTAATTAATTTTATAGTTAATTTTGATTAATTTAGACTATTTTCGACAGATTCGCACAAAAGGCGAAAATTGGCTCGGTAGACAATGCTTGAAGAATAAAACCGAGAAGCAAGTTGAAGCATCGAGACAAATTTATTTCCAGCCTAAGATGGTCCAAAAATGTGTGTTAATTCATAATATAATTAATTTTAATTTATTCCCTATTTAATTTGGGCTAAATAAATTATATTAATTAATTATGCAAAAAAGGGTCCAGTTGAACTGCATTGGTTGAACCGAATCTAGTGAACCGAACCAGCCACCAATTGGGCTGCCCAGAACTGTCCATATGCTGACCCAAATCAGCATTTTAGCTGACTAAATAAGCTTGCAAAGAAAGCCCTTGAAGAACTTTCAACCTTGCATTCAAACCCTTCCAAAAAATATGGCTTTATGGATTTGCCCCAGGCTATTTTTAGCAAAGTTGAATCTCTCAACTTTGTCATGAGCGTGGCCAGCCAAGGGGGGTCTCTTTGGCTGATGGAATTTTCTATTTTTATTAGCCACAATCAGCTATAAAAGCCACCCCTTGCTGATCATTCAAAACATTACTCACACTCTCACACTCTCATTCTCTCTTCTCCTCTCTCATTTTCTCTTAACTTTTCCTTCCCATTTTCCCTTTTGTTCAAGTGCCGATTTCTTCTCTTGGGAAAGAGTTCTTCATCAGCCATTGTTGAGCAGCAATTCAAGTGTTCATAAGCCACCTTGATAGCCGAGGACAACGGAGAACGAAGAACGGAGAAATCAGTCAAGCCACAAAGAAACACCGAATTTGCTTCATGTTCCCTATCTCTTTAAATTTCGTTGTTGTTTTGAAAAACATGTTTATGAATACAGAAGGCTTTATAAAGCTTTCGTCTCATATTTATGCTATTGAAATGATTATTTTAATCAATCTAGCTTGAATTTAATCTGTGTTGGATTGATTATATTTTGCCTGCTTGAATTATTGAAATTGTGTTTGCGCTGTTATAGGACTCGGTAAGATGCTTGATTAAATAAAATCATGCCTAAGTTATTCTTGCAATAATAATTGTTCGATAACTAACGAATTAATTATTAAATCGTATTGAAATTGTAATTATTCGACACAATACTTAATCAGTGCATGTTTATTCTTCTAAGGTAGCTGAAGTTAATTTAGTATTGTATTTGGCGATACATATGCCATGCATAACTTGCAAGATTATTGTGATTAAACTGTTTCAAGGTAGAAATACTCTATTACCTCACTTGATCTTTTATATGCTTGTGAAGATTGATTAATCGCTTGGATTGACATTGAAAAATGTTCAAGAGATTGATTAATTTAATAAGTATGTATGAGCAGTAGTTAGCAAATTACCGAGTTGCCGTAAATTTGTTCGTAGCAGTACAAACATAAGTTTAATAATTCTAAGTTAAATGAATGTAATTAATCCAACACAATTATATCATCTTACTTAAACCTTATTTGAAATCGTGCATTAGAACCTTTTTATTTTTAAATTTTTTTTACTTAGTTTTTAACCCTTAGTTTTTAATCATCTTTAAACCAAAATATTTTTCATCACCAAAGTGTTTTAACATTAATTTCATAAATATTCTTTTTTACAGTCCCTGTGGGTACGATAACTCGACATTTACTTGTCACTTTATTACTTGTTGCGATTGTGTACACTTGCACATTTTCGTCGTTCCACCCGTGTATCCCACACGGCCAGCCTCGTCGATCACACGCTTGTGTTCGATCACACGACCTACCACACTGATGGTCACGCGTCCGAGCGGCGTCGA
The DNA here is from genome assembly GCF_007990345.1 of Gossypium hirsutum. Classification (NCBI taxonomy): domain Eukaryota; kingdom Viridiplantae; phylum Streptophyta; class Magnoliopsida; order Malvales; family Malvaceae; genus Gossypium; species Gossypium hirsutum. The sequence goes on from NC_053443.1 coordinate 34,493,067, forward strand.
CAGCCTCACTTTTTGGCTTTTCGTCGTTCTCTATTTGCAGTGTTACGGTTACACACTTGTAACATTTTTGACACAAAAGCAACTCCAAGCAATCCCGAACCTATAATTGACCAAAATACTACTCAGTTAATCACTTAACCGATGAATTAAAACCAACCCGAACGGGTTACTCAACTATTGAGTGATTGAAACTTACCCCCTACGCTTCAAATCGATTTACTTACAAGGTAGTACTAGAAGAGTCTCGATCCAAGTGAAAAGATGTTGCCTAAATAATAGAATAACCCCTAGTCAGAAACTTAACATTCTCAACTACTAACCATATAAAATCACTTACCGAAGTTGTCCACGAAATGCCAAAATAAGGAAAAAAAGTGCGATTGCAGTCGAAATGAAAGCAGAATTGAAAGAAAAATGTGAAGAGAATGGTAGGTTTCGGCAAAAGAGAGAAGAAATGTCAAAGGAGAATCGATAGAGTTTTTGGAGAGAAACAATGTAAAAAAGATAAGTACTTATCGAACGATCGCAGTTAATCGAGGGACGACATAAGACCGAATGGAAAGAAATTGAGAAGAAAAAAAGAATGGGTGAGCACAAAAATTTCGGCAGCAAGAAAAGAGAAAACTAATAAAAAAGAAAACGGCAGAAAAAAGGAAGAAGAGGAGAAGAGAAAACTGAAAATTCTATTTTTAGGGAAAAGAAAAATATGAACAGAATAATTTGATAAGAACTCCGATCCCTTAATTCACTCCTAAATTTTCTCCATCAAACTTCCACTACCCATTTGGGATGATTTGAAACTCCTCCTTCCCTTATTTTTCTCCCCAAATCACTCCAACACCTCCAAAAACCGTCCACCACTTCTTCTCAACTACTAAATTTAAATTCCACTCAAACACTTCAGCATTTCGACTAAACCCAAACACCCACACGGCACAAGCAGCAAAATAAATCCCATTTGCACAAATAGGGGTTCAAACTTTAGACCTCCTGCTCCTTTGCTCTCCAGTTAACCACCAGACCAGCAGACCCATTCTGACATAATTTACCAACATTTAATATAAACCTACTGACTAGTGATAGGGCTTTGTTCAGAAAAATACAAAAATTTTTCCCAAGACAAAGCTTGAACTTAGGACCTCACACACATACCCAAAGCACTTAACCACTGAAGTAGATACACAGTTGTGTCATAAATACACGTAAACAAATATACAAACTCTGGGGCATTACACATGTTAAGAGGATATTGATTTGACCCTTCCCATGTTGTTCCAATCGAATAGATTAAAGTGAGACTGGATTTGTCCTTTGAAGAGAAATCTATGATAATTCTAGATTGTGAGGTAAAGGTTCTGAAAAGAAAACAAATCCCACTTGTTAAGATTATGTGACGGAACCATGGCACTATGGAGGTCATGTAGGAACCGGAAGACTCAATCTGCCTAAAGTATTCCCATCTGTTCAAACCAAGTAAATTTCAAAAAATAATTTTTTTAAGGAGGGGAGAGTTGTCACACTTCGAAATATGGGGGTTTAATTGAAATGGTTAAATAAAAAATGAATTAGAGAGTTTATACGAGTCTCAAGGCCCAATTTTAGGCCCATAGATGTGATGGGCTTGCACTACTTCAAGGCATAGCATTAAGGTTAAAGGTCAAGCAAATCAAACCAAGATTCAATCAAATCTAGTATGAGACGATGAATCTTTTCAAGGAAATGAGGAATGATACATGCACAAAATGGGTGAAATGTATTAAAGTTAATTCAACCAACCTATCAATTTTCAAGCTAAAAAGGTTAGTCAACTTGTGACAAAATTTTGGATGCGATATAAGAATTTTTGGATTAATATGTCTGTACAGAGTTCGAAGATCTGTCTCTTATCTTCAAAATGCACTTTAATTCACTTTATTTTGAGTTCGGAAACTCAAGTTATGACCATTTTAGTGAAGACAACATGAGTAGATTTTCTAGACAAGATTATTATGAAAATTATGAGTTTCATACTTTTAATTTGAGTTTAAATCATATTGTGTTCGGGTTTTAGGCTTAATTTTTATTATATATGAGCTCAATATTATATTTATCAACTATTATTTTATTATTATTTTATCCTGAATTTTTTATAATTATTAAGTATTTTAAGTTATTTAGGAGTTTTATGTCAATAAGAAAGTTTAGCTTAAAACTTCTTGTTTAGGTTAATTAGAGTTCTAGTATACTTAAGAGTTTTATTTAGATTTATTTAGCTAGTTTATAAAAAGTCCTTTGCATTGTACAACAATCAATTCGTTATTATTCAACAACTTCTCCTTTGTGTTAATAAATTCTTTTTGAAATTTTCTTTTCAAGAATTTTACTCAAGTTTTCTTTTAGAAAAGTTTTAACAATCTTTTCAGACTGTAGGGATCATCTTCAAACTTTTTCTCCACATTTGCTTTCCTGGAGGGGAAATTAGAGTAGCTTGAAGGGGGTTATGGATTCTTCTTGTTGCAAGGCTCCTTAAGACTTTTACATGCCACGTTCTATTTTTTCCATCTATCATCTTTATTATCTTCTTTATTTTCTTCTTTATTGTTCTAATATTTAATTTATTGTTCTGTTTTATTTATCTTAGTTATTTATTTTAATTAATTAATTAATTTTTTTATTTGACTTAAATTTCTTGGTGTTTTAGTTTGTGTCAAAATCCAAGTTTCTTTTTGAACGTCTAGATCCTTAAGTTAAATCCACGACTTGGAAAAACATACCACACTGTCTCCACACCCATTCCTTATCATTTGGTATCAGATTCTTGGGTGTTTTAGGTGTTCTTTGTGTTCTTTTACACTGATTTCCAGCAAACAGCCTGAAAATAATTTTTTTACATAGAAATTTTTTGAGAAAATATATTTTTTAGTGAGTAAATATTTTTCAAATGATCTGAAATTTTACATATTTATTCTTGGCACTCTTTTAGAATATTAAAAAAATTTTCCCAAAAAAAATTTGATCGAAAAAGAGAAAAAATTAGAAAAATTAAAGAAATAAATAAAAATTTTAAAAAAAATTTGTGAGTTGACTTTTGTGTTGAAAATTTCCAAATTAGATACAAATTATTTGAGGAGGCTTTAGTTTAAATCTTGTGATTTTTGGAAATTGGAAAAACCTTGAACGAAGTTTGTCAAGTTGCTTCACAATTTTTCGGCTTTTCGGGTTTTAGGGATCTTCATTGATTTTTAGCCTTACGTTTTTATTTATTTATTATTTTTATTATTCCTTTGCGTATTCTAACACTTTATTGTTTCTTGTGTTAGTAGGCTAAAGTATGTTGCACATTCCTTCCTATATGCAACATAATCCTTTGGTGTCTAGTCGATTTTGGACTCCTAATGCTACTAGGTTTGCTTTGCTAGTTTGATTCTAATACATTCTAATTCGTTGATATAAAAACTTTTAAAAGACTCACAAGATTAATTTTGACCTCATTGAGAATTTGATTTTTATTTCCGAGTGCATAACAGTGAGGTTTTGCTTAATTTTTCTCTTCTTGACTGTTCTGTTCTTTTTAGACTTTCATAATGATTTGCGATACTATGATCGGAAAGTTGCAAAGGGATCAAGAGGTTCGAGATGCTCAAGATCAACAATGGGGCACTATTCTAAACACGGCAAAAATATTTGGAATGTCTAAGTACCAAAGTTGAGCGTCAGAATCATAATTGGGGAGATAAGATTGAGTAGCTCGTCTTCGTGAAAATAATGTTATACGTGCACCTCACAGGAGTGATGAGACTTTCGTCAATAATAATCATGGATAGTCTTCTTTGGCTAAACCACAGTTCTCAATTCCACAATTTTGTGAAAATAATAATCTCGAAGCATATTGTGAGTGGGAATAAAAAATTGAACTTTTGTTTTGTTACTATAAATGCTCAAAAGAGGAAAACATCTCATTAGAGACCGTTGAATTTTTGGATTATGCATTGAGTTGGTGGATTCAGCTTGGAATTAATCATCAAAGAAACTACGAAAGGGAAATTGAAAAATAGGATGAATTGAAGCAAGTGATGCGAAAGCGTTTCATTCCTTCTCATTACTACAGAGAGGTCAAAACGAAACATCGACGCCATGTTCAAGTTAACTAATCAGTTTATGAGTACTTCTGGATTTTGATTATTATGTGAAATTATTAACTAATCTTTGGAACTTCTTATGGATGACCATGCATATCAAATAAATTACAAGTTATTTTTTACTTGAACACTCATGTGTCTAATATTTTCCTTTGGTTACTGTTGATGGTTTTTTTTTTGAAGAAGAGGTACTTGATCCAAGCTAATTTGAGGGATCAAAATCATATCTTTGATTTTGAATATAGTTTTGGTACACAAGAAAGCTTAACTAAGTATTTGTTTTCTTTTATTGTTATTAATTCTCTTCCCTTTTCTTTTTCTATAGCTAAATATTCGACGACGAATCTTCTTGAGGAATGTCAGAATGATATGGGTCTCAACATCCAATTTTAGGCCCATGGATATGATGGGCTTCCACTACCTCAAGGCCCAACAACATGGTTAAAGTTCAAGCAAATCAAACCAAGATTCGGTCAAAGTCAGTATGTGAGGATGAATCTTTTTGAGGAAATGACAAATGATACATGCACGAAATGGGTGAAATGTATTAAAGTCAATACAACCAAGTTATGAATTTTTAAGATGAAAATATTAGTCAATTTGTGATAAATTTTGGGATGGAATCCAGGGGTTCTAGATTAAGATGTCTTCATAGAGTTCGAATACCTGTCTGTTAGCTTCAAAACTCACTTTGAATCACTTTATTTTGAGTTCGAGAACTCAAGTTATGATTGTTTTAGTGCAGACTGTGATAAGAGAATTTCTTGATGGGATTATTATGGAAATTACGAATTTCAGGCTTTTAATTCAATTTTAAATCATATTGGGTTTAGGTTTTAGGCTTAATTTTTATTATATATGATCCTAAAAGGTATTTATCAGCTCTTATTATTTTATTTGTAACATCCCATTTCTAGTGAAATTGGAATAGTGGTTTCGGGACCACAAATCTGAGTCAAAAAGAAAATTTATTTTAATATTATTGCATGGTCTGAATTATGATAGGAAAGACGTATGAAAATTTCGATAAGAAAATTTTATCGATTTCATGTTTAATTATAAAAAGGACGACATTGCATAAAATGCAAAAGTTAAAATTCTAGTAGCTAGAAGGATTAAATAGCTATAGAATTCAAAATTTGAGGTCCTTATATGGTAATTAGACCATTAAATGGAGTTAGTACATATTTATGAAGATTCATCCATGGAAAATTAGAAAAAGAAAAGGACTAAATTGGAAATTGAATTAATTTAATATGGAAATAAGCTAATATCATCTTATTTCATCATCTTGCACGAATTAAAATACATGGAAATCCTAGCTAAGAGAAATCAATTTCAAGGAAGTTGTTTTGGCTCAGTTGGGTATGAATTCTTGTCATGTTTTTAGTAATTTTATATTTTCGAGATCGTAGTAACATAATCTACCTATTTTGGGGATTAATTTGTAAATTTACCAAAGTATTAAAAGTTTTCTATGGATGAGTATGCTGAAATTTTGAAATTTATGGTAGAAAATGAACGATTGTTGATAGATAAACAACTTTTGTAAAGTAAATTTTGATGAAATTGTGATTTAGGGACTAAAGTGTAAATATGTAAAATTCATGGAAAATTTTTGAATTTTATGAATTAGATGGGATGTAAATGTTATATGAAAAAAATCCAGTTAGACTTGGAATAAGGATTAAATTGCATGAATTTCATTTTCCAAGCTTAAGGATGAAATTGTTATTTATTAAAAGTATAGGGGCAAAATGGTAATTTTGCCTAGGATGTGATTTGGATGAAATTGAATGTGAATTTTATTAATAGCCTAAGAACACAAACAATTATCGAGGTAAGTTCGTGTAACTAAAATATATGTTTATTTGTTTAAATTGAATGTTATGATTGTGAAATGTATGATTGTAATGTATAAACATAAATCATATATCCGATAATGTTTTACAAGTGCTAAGTCCCGTTTGAATAAATGAAATTTGATGGATACAGGATTTTCCGTATTGGTTGTGGTCCTGCATATGTTGCGGACACACCATAGCTCTTACGAGCATCCTGTTATAAGCCCTCTAAAGCTTCCCATACATGATTCCTACGAGCATCCCGATCGGTATTGATCCTGCATGTGTTGCGGTCATATCGCAGCTCTTTGTAAGCGTCCTATTATATGATCGGTATGGATCCGGCATATAATACGGACATACCGCAGCTCTTTATAAGCGTCTTGACATAGGCTCTTTGTGAGCTTCCTGATATGGCTCAGTTGAACTTCCTGTTATATGGCTATTCAGAGCTCCCTGATAATAACTCTTCAGAGTTACCTGTTAAGTTCAATGAGCTTCCTGTTTTAAACTCTTATGAGTTTCTTGTTATAGCTCGGATAAGCTTCCTGTTACATGGCTCACATGAACATCCTGTTATATGGCTCAAGAGAGTGCTTCCTAATTATGTTCCCTAATAGGTACCCCTAAATATGATTTGACGGATTACAGTTTTGTACACTTCGAGTGTACTACATGTGTATCCATTGATATTTCAAATAAATTCAACGGGTAAAGTTCTAACATGAATAAACTGAACTTAAGATGATTTGTTATGGAAATGCACATGTTATATGGAAATATGATATGAAAAACATATGTTTATGAAAGTTATTACATGATGAGCTCATCCTTGATTCTTCATGTATATATGTAATATCTTATTAACAAGTTTCTTGAGATTATGTGTTTAGGAAAATTTCTAAATCTCTTTGGATAAATTTTGTATGTTTATCTTAAATATAAATGATTGGTAAGTTGATTTTTCGTTATACGAACTTACTAAGCATAATATGTTTACTTTGTTTTATTTCCTCTATTTTATAGTACTCGGAAGCTCGTAAATGTTGGAAGCGGGTCGGAGCAAGATCACACTATCCTTCAGCTCATTTTGGTATAATTAGTAAAATTTCCCTTGGTATAATGGCATATATAGGTTAAAATGACCAAACAATGGCATATTAATATTTGGTTGTAATTAGCCATTGGAATGCCTAGTGATGGTATGTTTTGATGTATATGTATATGAGACCATATTATGTTGATATGTGTTGTGTGCTTGAATTGATATACATATTAGGTATAAATATGGTTAAATGAATATTTGACCAATTTGGTAAGTTGGTAACTTGAAAATATGTGATGATATGTCAAGCATAGGAATTGGTTTGGGAATGTGTCAAAATTTTATTGTAGGTGCAAGACAAATTTGGGTGAGAAATAAGTCTTGGAAATGACCTTATTTTGTCCACACGGGCAGAGACACGGGCGTGTGTCTCAGCCATGTATGATACACGGCCATGCGTATGGACGTGTGGTTTGGCTGTGTGTCCCCTACAACTTAAAAATTTGAGAAACAGAATGCTTTGAATTACTCATATGGACAGAGACACGAGCGTACACACGGCCTAGCACATAGGCGTGTGACTTGGCCGTGTGACCCTTGAACCTAATTTTCAAAAATTAAATTGTCTACACGGCCTAGCACACGGGCGTGTGGCTGGCTGTGTGACCCAAGTCAGAGAGTTACACGGGCATGAACATGGGCTGGGACATAGCCGTGTGCCTCATATCGAATGCCCATACAGCTTGGGACACGGGTGATTCACTTGGCCGTGTGAGCTACACGACTTGACCACATGGTTGTGTGTCCCTTGTACTTAAGAAAAATTTTGAAATTTTGCGAAAAATTCTCTGAGTTCCCTGTTTAGTCCCGACTTGTTTCTAAAGCATAAATTGGGTCTCGAGGGCCCATTCAAGGGACATTATGATTTAATATGTTTGATTTTGGTTATGAATAGTAAATGATATGTGTAAACCATTTTTAAATCTGTAAATGCTGGTAATGCTCTGTAACTCTGTTTTGGTGACAGATATCGGTTAGGAGTGTTACATTTATTAGTATCAGAGTTAGGGTTTAGTCGATTCTTGGGCTAACGCAGATATCTCCTGACCATGCCATTATATAATTTGTGATAGTGTGATATAATTTGTGATACTGTGATATCTCCTGACCATTTTAAACATGTTTTTCATATAGTAATATCGTCCAACCGAGCTGAATCTGAGGAATCTGAGAGCAATGATCAAGCTTCTGTTCAAAGAGTTGCTTCCAGTAGTAAAAGGCCCGTATCTGATGTCCGAGGTGGGGAGGGTAGAGAAGCCTTCTTTCAAATGATGAATGAATGGCTTATAGAATTTCTAAGAACAAATCCTACTGTACAACAACCTCCCCCTCTTGTTCCTCAACCGGTTCCTAATATGCTACAAGGTACAGAACCTATTAGAATTGGTGAGCCTCTGGTAGATAAAATTCATCAATATGGGGCAGAAGAATTTGGAGCAACTACCGAAGATGATCTTGAAAGGGTTGAATTCTGGCTACAAAACACTATCATGGTTTTAAATGAGTTATCTTGCACAACTGTTGAATGTTTGAAATGTTCTATATCTTTGCTAGAAGATTCAGCTTATTAGTGGTGGAATACTCTGGTTTCTGTTGTACCGAGGGAGAGTGTTACATGGGAATTTTTCCAAATAGAATTCAAAAAGAAATATATTAGTGATGGTCACTAAACTAACTATAATTACGATAAAGGCAAGCGCACCTATCGAATAATAGTATAGCTATGGTCAGTAGGGAATATCGTATCCACGAGGACTAAAACTACTAGTAATTACCATTTTTCTATTATTTAGCCGATAAATTGAGATGATTGTTTTAATTTAAATTTACTAATCTAAATTAACTACGAACGCAACATAGAATGAATTAGGAAAATATTTAAAGATAACCAAAGAGAAAGAAAATACCTAGGAAAGAATCCACCTAGACTTCACTTATTATTCTGAATCTGAATTAAATAATTTATTCACTTATGTCTTGATTTGTAGAAATGCCTAAATTATGTTAACATCTCTTTCGAGAGTAAGAACAACTGACTCTAGGTTGATTAATCAAAATATCTTTCTAATTAAAACCCCTATTATCGCATTAACTCGATCTATAGATTCCCCTTTTAGATTTGACTCTAATCCAGTAGATTTATGTCGCCCTATTTCTAGGACTGCATGCAACTCCACTCAATTATACTAGATCTAGTCTTAAACAGAGACTTTTGCTCCAATGAAATAAAAACATTAAACATGGATTAATATCCCTAAAATATTAAAGCACGAAATAAGCATACATAGTTGAGAACAAGGATCAATTATTTATCATGTAATTTAGAAATCAAATAATAAGACTCATCATAGGTTTCATCTTCCCTAGCTATCTAGGGAATTTAGTTCATAATCTGAACAGAAAACATCTTAAAGTCAGAAAAACTACAAGACATAAAGGAATTCAAATAAGCTTCGAAAGAAGTTAAAAGGAGATCTTCAATCTCCGTGCATCCCATTTAGGTCTTCTTCTAATTATTATTTATAGATTTTAGAATGCTCAGAAAGCCTAAAAATTGGGCTTTTTAGCGTGTTTGGGAAACAGGGTGAGAAATCGACATGGGCTGGCACATGGGCGTGCTCAGGCCGTGTGGATGTTGAAAACAACTCTTTTTACTCGATTTTGGCTTGTTTTTTGCTCCTTTCACTCCCCTATGCTCACCTAAGTATAGAAACATGAATTTAAAGGATAAATTCACTAATTTACATAATAAATCATCCAAAAATGCATCAAGAATGAGATTAAAAACATGTTACTTTTATGGCTTATCAAATATCCCCACACTTCAGTGTTTGCTTGTCCTCAAGAAAAATCCTGAACTCATAATTTAAAATTAATCTTCCTCAACTTATAATTTTCATCAATAATGTTTTTTCATAATTCACAAATAATCATATATTGATAATTCAACTAAAAGAGCACTAAGGATTCAAACAATCCAAGTCGAACATTTTTAAAGCATGAAAACATAGGTATTTCCCCTTATCTAAGTAATCACCTTTAATTCAAAATCGACAAGAATCAACATCGTCACTAAAGATTCACTCAAATCACTCAAAGTGTTTAAGGTTCAAAAATAAGCACTCAATAGTCAAACATGAAAAGTCATTACCATAGGCTTGCACGAAAATCAAATCTCCACCACTATAAAATGAGATGATACACAAATCAAAAGGTCTTTAAGAGGTTGTAATAGGGCTTAGGTTAAAGGGTATGGAGAAAGGCTGAAAAAATTGGTTAAAATCTAGATTGAATTGATAAATTACCAAACTAAAAAAATACACAGATGCTTAATTAAAAACAATTACTTTAATCAAAAACTATTCAAGAATAACAGAAGCTTCTTATCAAAATATGAATTTAATTGTTCAAGCTCAATTAACATAGAACTAATTAATAATCAATATATATGTATTTATTATTATTTATTATATTTTTTTGAGACCAATAAGAAATAACTCATCAAATGAAACAAAAGAGCATAGTTAGGCAACTAACCAAATCAAATCTAGACAAAAAGGGAGTCAATAAAATGGGAAAAATTCTCAACGAATCAAAAAATGAGTTATGGGTTAACATTAATGGGTAAATCAAGAAACGACATGTTAGACTCAAAGGGGTTCACTAATGGTTAATTATGTAGGTAGGCTTTTTATGGAATAAGTGAGTTAAAACCTAAGTTCCTTTATCATCTCAGTATATCAACTCAAAGGTGTGGTCTCGACATGCATAATCGAAGCAAGTTCTAGAATAACAAATCAAATTGAGACACTTATAACCAATAATAATATGAGCAAGAAAAGTGTATGCTCTAAAGGCTCAAAATCTCACAAAAAATTATGGTTTTGATGTCAAACTTGTAAATTTAAAACTTCAAGATAATACCACAATTCAGGGAAACAACCTAAAATTTTTAATTCTGAAAATAAATTTATCATGCTTGATTCTCTCATTTCTTAAAGTTTAAACAATCAATTCACAAATACATATGAATTTAATCCAAAACACATCAATAAAAATCACAAATTGATAAAAATTTATTCTAATAAAAGTATGAGAAAACTACTTAAACAGAAGGCATAATTCAAGAATTTTCTAATAATTATATAAATAACCTCCCCACACTTAAGATATACATTGTCCTCAATGTACAAACAGATATAATCACAATATGAACAGAATAGTATAAGAGAGGGAGAAAACTGAAATTGCCCTGAAATTTGGATGAAATCCCCAGAATAGTTAAAAGTGAAATTGTAGTGAAATCTAAATGTATTGCATGATTCCGAGCAAACTACTAAGAAAATAAACACAAGAAGTGAATAAGATTAAGGGATTAAAACTCTATTAGGAACAACCATGAAAATAAAAATATAGTTCACCATATAAAAACAAAATAAGTCTAAGAAATTAAAAATAAAAATAAAATAAATAGACCCAATGGTCCTTATCATTAGACGCGTTGGTGTCATGAGTTGTCGGCACTGAGGAGGAGATATGGATATGCTGACAGATCTACTGCAATGTCGCATCAATATTGTCGAACCTCTGAAAGTAGTGTTGCTCGAAGTGAGTGAACTGCTCAGAGAGGTCCGCTAAAGTAGCAACAGAAGACACAGGATGATGACTCAAAGGTGGAGACTGAGGTGGGTCCCTCGTGATGGAAGGGGACATCATCAGTGAATTCCTCGGGTTCATTCTGAGAGTTAAAATGAACTAATCTTTACTGAGGAGGATCTACTCCATGACGCTGCTCGATCATCCTTATATGGATCATGCTCAAGATTCCCTGTGGGGACATCTGGCCAACAAGTGTAAGTGTAGAGGACTGCTCTAGTGTGTCAAAGAGACCAAAATGTTGAGCAAGTTGAGTCACATAAGGGCCTAAACAAATGGGCCCTTCTTGTGGGGGTCAATCTAATGGCGAAAGGCTAAGACGATGAAATATGCCAAATCAAATATATGTCCGGTGGCTGTGCTCCATAGAAAATAAGCATTAGTAGTACTAACGACTCCGGTGCTCTCTCTCCTACCGGTCAAAGTGTGAGCTAAAAGGGCATAAAGATACCGTAAGGTCAGAGAGAGAGAAGTTGCCTTCGAGCGACTCGTATCATAAAGTGTCCTACTCACTATAAGATCTGTCCAACAACTAGCTGGCGAGTGGTGGATGTATCGATGTAGGCAGAGGAAGTTCTCGGCACTCATAAACTCCTCAGTGTAGAGTTCCATTGGTTCACCAAGCCACCAAGTCTGAAAGTGATGGTGCCTAGCGTGTTATGAGTCGTCATTGCGTGCTAAAGAGTAAACATCAAGCGAAACTCCAACATCAGCTCCATGTATGTGGGCTCGATGATGTAGAAAAATTAGTCCTATGAGGTTGTAGTAGTAAAGGCGCGCACGTGATCAGCTAGGTAGACTTGCTCCAACGCGGCCCAATCAATACATCGGCCTAGGCCAAGTGGTCGCACTCGAAGGAGCTGAAATAAATCCTCCAAGGGTCTTCCACTTTTTCGAATCTGGGACAGTGACCTTAGACTTGTCGCGTGTGTTCGTCATAATGAATCTGCAATAAAGCAATCAAATAAATTAAATGAATGAATCAACATAATAGATACGCGCGAATAAGAAAGAAAAATCTAAGTGAAGTTCAACAATTGGACTAAGAGAGATATTGACTTGAAACATAACAAAAATAATAATCAGAAAGTTATTACCAAACAAAAACCTAGTAAGAATAAAGAAAACTAATAATGATCAACAATAAAAATGAAAAAGCAAGACTAGCAAGAAGAAAAATAAAAAAATAAATCAACTAAAACAAACTACATGCATAATACTGCTTAATGAAAAATAAAATGAAATAAAAACAAAACAAAAATTAAAAATGTCAAGAACTCAAGAACAAACACAAAATCAACAGTAAAGAAATTGAATAAACAAGAATAAATAAAGAAATAAATAAAATTAGTAAAACTAATAAAAAATAAAATAATTAGAATAAATAAAGAAATAATAATATAATAATATAATAATAAGAAGAAAAGAAAAAGAACAAGGGAGAAGAAAAGAGGACCGACTACAGCGGTGGTAGGGGTCGATGGCATGACGAGCGACAGGCATGTGGTGGGGCGGAGGTGCGGGTCGAAGGGAGGAAAGGGGGAGGGGAAGGGTCTGGCTTGGTCGGTGCGAGGGTGGAGGTCAATTGGGGCTGGTCTAGAATGGGAGAAAAATGGGTGAAAGGAAAAGAAATGGAAGGGAAGGGCGAGGGATTTAGGGGCATAGTGTGGTTCAAAAGCGATGGTGGCCAGAGAGATGGGGAGATTTGGTTAGTGGCGGCTAGGGTTAAGGGGTTTGGGGAAGATGACAAAATAAAGAAAATGAAAAGGGAATTGGGGTTTTTAATGGTGACACGGTAGTGTGAGGCCCGTGTAACTCTCTGATTTGATTTTTAAATGAAAAAAATAGCTCCAGGTTTCACACGGCCAAGGACATGCCTGTTTGTCCAAGTTGTGTAACTCACTGTCGATTTTCTTAAAATTTTAAAACTAAGTTTTAAAATTAATTAATTTAAAATAACGTGAGATAAAATTAAGAAAATTAGCAGTGTTAACACTCGGGTTGCCTCTTGAGAAGTGCTTATTTAAAGTCTAAGCTCAACTTATCTAGTATTCACACGGTCACGGTGTTTCGCGGAGTTGAAACTCCTCTTTCTTGCTGTCAATTCTATTATCAAAATAAGGTTTGAGTGGAGTAATATTTAACTTAAAAGTACCGAATTCAGAATGATTAATCTCGACTGTACCGTATGGGAAGACATTTAGTACCGTAAAAGCAGTTGCTCCATTTGCATTAAGTTTTGAAGTGGCAATTTGAGGATCCATTTTATCTAATAGTACCTTGTCCCCAACCTTAATTTGTTGTGTTCCATCCACATTCTCATCATGGTGTAACTTTGGTTCTGCATCGTGTATTCTTGGTTTCTCCTTGACATGTGTTTGCCATTTGTCTAGTTCATCGATCTGTAGCATTCGTTCTTCATGAGTCATTCTGTTTTTGTCACATGAATTGGAACGTGGCTCCATCACATTTTTCCTAGGGATTTCCTGCAAAGAAGTTTGAGCCACAAGTTTACTAATATTAACAGAACTTGTATAATCATCTCAATCACTAGATGTCTTAACAGAATCACGAGCTTGGAGTGTAATTGTTTCGTCACCTACACGAAGTATTAATTCACCTGTACCAACATCTATAATAGTTCTGGCAGTTGCTAAAAAGGGTCAACCTAGAATCAAAGGTACGTCGCTATCTTCATCCATGTCTAAAACAATGAAATCAACTGGGAATATGAATTTATCAATTTTTACAAGTACGCATTCAATAATACCCCTAGGAAATCTAATGGTTTTATCGACTAGTTCAATACTCATCCTAGTTTGTTTGGGTTTCCCAAGACCTAATTGTTTAAACATTTTATAGGGCGTGACATTAATACTCACCCCTAAATTAGCCAAAGCATTATTAACCTTTAAACTACCAATTAAACAAGGAATAGTAAAACTCACTGGATCTTTCAATTTGTTAGGTAGTTTATTTTGCAAAATATCTAATCAAACTACGTTTAGCTCTACGTGGGACGAATCATCTAACTTCCGTTTGTTTTCCAAAAGCTCCTTTAAAAATTTAAAAGAATTAGGCATCTACGAAAGAGCTTCAATAAACAGTAAGTTAATATGTATTTTTTCAAAAGTTTAAGAAATTTACCAAATTGTTCGTTTGTGTGGTCTCTCCTTATCTCCTTAGGATATGACACTCGAGGTTTATATTCTTTACTAACCGGTTTTTGTTCATTTTGGCTTACATCAACCTTACCTTTACTTACCACACTTTCTTGCCTCGGTTCTGGTTTAGATTCAACTAACCCTTCTTCATCTCGAATAGTAATTGCATGAATCTGCTCTCTTGGGTTAGTTTTGGTGTTGCTAGGTAAGCTACCTTGTGGCCATTCTGAAATCAACTTCGCAAGTTGACCAATTTGGTTCTCGAGCCCTTGAATCAACGCTTGTTGATTTTTAAGTGTTGTTTCGGTGCTTTGGAAGCGGGTTTCTGACACAGAAATAAACTTCGTTAACATCTCTTCAAGGTTGGGCTTTTTATCTTGTTGGTAAGGTGGTTGAAAGCTTGGAGGGGGTTGTGGTCTGTGGTTTCCTTGACCACCCCAAGAGAAATTGGGATGGTTCCTCCAACCGGCATAATAAGTGTTACTGTAAGGATTATTCTGAGGTCTAGAATTATTACCTATGTAGTTGATATTTTCATTCTCTGTGTTAAGACCATAGGGTAAATATTCTAGATTGGTCATTCCTCCTCCATTTGCATCGCATTGCATCACCGGATGTACCTGTGTAGAAACATATAAACCATCAATTTTCTTATTTAATTATTCTACCTAATTTGATAACATGGTGACTGCATCTAGATTGAAAACACCAGTTGCTCTATTAGGCTTCGTCCTCATGACTTGCCACTGATAATTATTCAGTGACATCTCTTCTATAAACTCATAAGCTGCTTCAGGTGTCTTATTGTTTAGGGTACCATCGACTGCTGCATCGATTAACTGCCTAGTTAAGGGATTCAAACTGTTGTAGAAGGTTTTAACCTGTAGCCATGAGGTAACCCATGGTAAGGACACCTTCTCAATAAATTCTTACACCTCTCCCATGCATCATATAGGGTCTCTAAGTCCATTTGCACGAAGGAAGAGATATCATTCCTCAACTTAGTTGTCTTAGCCAGTGGGAAGTACTTCAATAGAAATTTCTCAGTTATTTGATCCCATGTAGTGATAGAACCTCTTGGTTGAGTGGTAAAGAATTCAACCACTGTTTTGCTTTATTCCTCAACGAGAAAGGAAACAACCGTAGGCGAATGCTATCATCAGAAACGTCATTTATCTTGAAAGTATCACAAACTTCCAGAGAATTAGCCAAATGAGTATTTGGATCCTAGTCTTGCAAACTAGCTAATTGAACAAATTGTTGTATCATCTGAATTGTGTTCGGCTTCAATTCAAAATTATTCGCAGCAATGGTGTGTTTCACTATACTCGATTTAGCCCTAATTAGAGTGGGCTTGGCATAACCGTACATAGTACGAGGAGCAAGATTTGGACTTGCAGGATTCGCAGCAACCACAGGAGGTAGCTGATTATTTTGATTATCAGCCATCTCCTCGGTAACAACAATAACGTCCTCTTGCTCTTCCACTATATTCTCTCGACTCTGCCTTGCTTCTCTACGGTTTCTGTGAGCTATACTTTCAATTTCACTATCAAATACTTATGGTCCCGATAGATTTCTTCTAGTCATAAACTAAAGGAACCTGCCAGAAGTAAATAAAATAAAAATTAGAAAGCAAAAATTAAACTAAAAGCAAAAATAAAATGGAATAAAAATAAATGGCTAAATTAATAAAAATTGAGTGTTCCTAATATTTTAGTCCCCGAAATCGGTGCCAAAAACTTGATGGTCACTAAACTCACTATAATTACGATAAAGGCAGGCGCCCCTATCGAATAATAGTATAGCTTTGGTCAGTAGGGAATATCGTATCCACGAGGACTAAAAATACTAGTAATTACTATTTTTTTATTATTTAACCGATAAATTGGGATGATTGTTTTAATCTAAATTTACTAATCTAAATTAACTACGAACGCAACAGAGAATGAATTAGGAAAATATTTGAAGATAGCCAAAAAGAAAGACAATACCCAGGAAAGAATCCACCTAGACTTCACTTATTATTCTGAATCTGAATTAAATAATTTATTCACTTGTGTCTTGATTTGTAGAAATTCCTAAATTATGTTAACATCTCTTTCGAGAGTAAGAACAACTGACTCTAGGTTGATTAATCAAAATATCTTTCTAATTAAAACCCCTATTATCGCATTAACTCGATCTATTCCCCTTTTAGATTTGACTCTAATCCAGTAGATTTATGTCGTCCTATTTCTAGGATTGCATGCAACTCCACTCAATTATACTAGATCTAGTCTTAAACAGAGACTTTTGCTCCAATGAAATAAAAACATTAAATATGAATTAATATCCCTAAAGTATTAAAGCACGAAATAAGCATACATAGTTGAGAACAAGAATCAATTATTTATCATGTAATTTAGAAATCAAATAATAAGATTCATCATAGGTTTCATCTTCCCTAGCTATCTAGGGAATTTAGTTCATAATTTGAAAAGAAAACATCTCAAAGTCAAAAAAAACTACAAGACATAAAGGAATTCAAATAAGCTTCAAAAAAAGTTAAAAGGAGATCTTCAATCTTGAAGGAGATCCGCTTTAGAGTTGGCTCCGATGGTGTTCTTCAAGTAGTTTCTTCAATCTTCTGTGCTACGCCTTTAGGTGTTCTTCTAATTATTATTTATAGACTTTAGAATGCTCAGAAAGCCTAAAAATTGGGATTTTTCGCGTGTTTGGGAAACAGGGTGCGAAATTGACACGAGCTGGCACATGGGCATGTTGACAGCCCATGTGGCTCACACGGGCATGTGGCCCACACGGGTGTGTGGCCAACCCATGTGGAAATGCTCAGGCTATGTGGATGCTGAAAATAACTCTTTTTACTTGATTTTGGTTTCTTTTCCACTCCTTTTGTTCCCCTATGCTCATCTAAGTGTAGAAACATGAATTTAAAGTATTATGAGCATCTATTCACTAATTTATATAATAAATCATCCAAAAATGCATCAAGAATGGGATTAAAAACATGTGTAAATGTTTTGAAGAAAGATTAAATGAAGACATCAAGTTGTCAGTTGGGATTCTGGAATTAAAAGAATTTGTTGTACTGGTTGATCGGGCATATAAAGCCGAAGAATTAAGTAAAGAAAAGAGACAGGTAGAGATGGAAGCCTGAACTTTGAGTAAAAGATTTATGGGAAAATCCCAACTGTCGGCTTCAAAGAAATCAAAGAAATATCACAATCATTCTACCATATCTGTGGGGTATTCTAGAAGAGATCGAAGTGCTCAACGCTCTAATCTAAGATCTCTGGTCCCATCAGTAGCAAGTGCAGGAAGAGTCAGAAACCCCAAACCCAGATACAAACATTGTAACAAATTTCATTTTGGTGAATGCCGCATGAGAAGCGGAGCGTGGTTTAGATTCAGTTCTTTGACCACTATCTCAAAGACTGCCTGAAAAGACATGAAAAAGATATTGTTTAGACTTCAAGGTCGAACAACCCTGCCTCCAGAGGTAGACCACCCCGTAACCCTAGTAATATGAGTGATAGTCAAGGTACAAGAAAAGATTCAACCGTCAAATCTAAAGCATGAGCACCAGCAAAAACATATGCTACTCGTGCTAGAGAGGATGCCCCTCCACTAGACGTCATTACTGGTACATTTTCTTTTCTTGATACTGATATTACTACTTTGATTGATCTTGGTCCAATACATTCATACATTTGCACAAATTTAGCATTTATTAAAAATTTATCTGTTGAATCCACTGAATTCGTGGTCAAAGTATCAAACCCCCTAGGCCAGTATGTGATGGTGGATAAAATTTTCAAGAAATGTCTGCTAATGATACAAGGTTTTTATTTTTCGACCGATTTGATGTTACTGCCATTTGATGAATTTGGTGTAATCCTGTGTATGGATTGGTTAGCTCAGCATGATGCAGTGGTAAATTGTAAACAGAAATATGTTGTATTATAATGTCAGAATGGTGAATTGCTCCGTGTTGAATCTGATAAACTGGATGGGTTGTCTAATGTGATCTCAGCTATGTCAGCACAAAAATATATCAAAGAAGGGTATGATGCTTATCTTTCATATGTATTGGACACTAAAGTATCTGAATCAAAGATTAAGTTAGTGTCGATTGTTTGTGACTTTCCTGATGTGTTTCCGTAAGAATTACTCGGCTTATCACCAGCCAGAGAGGTGGAATTTTCTATAGATCTTGTTCCGGGGACAACACTTATATCTATAGCACCTTATAAAATGGCTCCTATTGAATTAAAAGAGTTGAAAAGAAATATGGGTTGCTAATATTATGCATTGATTACCGGCAGCTCAATAAAGTCCCAATAAAGAATAAGTATCCATTACCTCATATTGATGACTTGTTTAATCAGTTGAAAGATGCTATAGTGTTTTGAAAGATTGATCTTCATTCTGGTTACTATCAGATGTACCAAAAATAGCGTTCAGAACTAGGTATGGACACTATGAATTTTTGGTGATGCTGTTTGGTTTGACTAATGCACCTGCGGTATTTATGGATCTGATGAGTAGAATTTTCAGACCATATTTAGATAGATTTGGGATGGTATTTATTGATGATATCTTGGTATATTCCTGAGATGAAAATGAACATGCTGACCATTTGAGAATTGTTCTACAAACATTACGTGAAAAACAACTATATGCCAAATTTAGTAAATGTGAATTATGGCTTCGAGAAGCTGGTTTTCTGGGACATATAGTATCTGCTGACAGTATTAGAGTTGATCCGAGCAAAATTTTAGCTATTGTTAATTTGAAGCCACCAAAAAATGTGTCTAAAGTTAGAAGTTTTCTGGGGTTAGCGGATTATTATCGGAGATTTGTAAAAGGGTTTTCAATGATAGCTTTACCGATGACACGGTTATTATAGAAAGAAGTGAAATTCAAATAGACTGATAAATGTCAGCAAATTTTTGACAGATTGAAAGCTTTGTTGACTGAAGCACCAATTTTAGTTCAACCTGAATTGGGTAAAGAATTTGGAATTTACAGTGATGCATCATTGAATGGTTTAGGCTGTTTATTGATGCAAGAAGGTAAAGTAATAGCCTATGCTTCTAGACAGCTTAAACCACATGAAAAGAATTACCCGATACATGATTTAGATTAGGCAGCCACTATATTTTCCTTGAAAATTTGGCGACACTATCTGTTTGGTGAAAAGTGTCATATATTCAATGATCACAAGAGTTTAAAATATTTAATGTCAGAAAAGGATTTAAATTTGAGAAGTGCAGGTGGCTTGAATTATTGAAAGATTATGATCTGGTTATCGATTATCATTCGGGAAAAGCCAATGTGGTTACAGATGATTTGAGCAAAAAGACTCTGTTTGCTTTGTGAGTAATGAACACTCGGTGGTTGTTATCTGATGATGGTTCAATCATAGCTGAGTTAAAAGTTAAACCAACATTTTTATAGCAGATTTGAGAAGCTCAGAAAAATGATGATGAATTACAAGCTAAACGAGTATAATGTGAGTCAATTTTCAATTTAGAATTTCAGATTAGGTCTAATGGTTGTCTATTATTCAGAGGCAGAACATGTGTATCGAAGAATTCAGAGTTTGTATAGAAGATTTTACATGAAGCTCATAATGGTACTATGTCTGTTCATCCGAGGAGTAACAAAATGTATAATAATTTGAAAAAAATGTATTGGTGGCCGGGACTGAAACATGATATTTCTAAATTTGCTTCTAAATGTTTGATATGTCAGCAAGTTAAAACTGAACATCAGGTGCCTTCGGGATTATTGCATCCAGTTACAATATTGGAGTGGAAATGAGAAAGAGTTACTATGGATTTTGTATTAGGATTACCCTTATCTTCGAAAAAGAAAGATGCCATTTGGGTACTCGTTGACCGTTTAACGAAGTCCGTACACTTTATTCTGGTACATATGGATTTCTCCCTAGATAGATTAGCAGAGTTATATGTTTCTGAGATTGTCCGACTACATGGAGTGTCAGTCTTCATTATTTCAGACAGGGATCCTTGGTTTACATCTCGATTCTGGAATAAGTTGCAAGAAGCTTTGGGTACACAGTTACATTTCAATACCGCATTCCATCCTCAGACTAATGGGTAGTCTAAGCGTGTGATTCAGATTTAGAAGATATGCTTTTGTACTGTGTACTAGAATTTGAAGGTAACTGGGAAAAGTATCTACGTTTACTTGAATTTGCATACAATAATAGTTATCAGTCCAGCATTAAAATGGCGCCGTACGAGGCTCTGTATGGTCGTAAATGTATAACTCCATTGTATTGGACTAAGCTTAGTGAGAAAAAGATATATGGAGTTGATATAATTCATGAGACTGAAGAAAAAGTGAAAGTGATCAGAGACAGTTTGAAAGCAGTTTCTAACCGTAAAAAATCTTATGCTGATCTTAAACGAAAAGAGATAGAATTCCAAGTTGGTGACAAGGTATTCTTAAAAGTATCACCTTGGAACAAAGTTCCCTGATTTGGTCGTAAAGGAAAAATGAGCCTAGGATTCATTGTGCCATATGAGATCATCGAAAGAATCGGACCTGTTGCGTACCGATTAGCATTACCACCAGAGTTTGACAGAATTCATAATGTTTTCCACGTGTCTATGTTGTGACAGTATCGGTCAGATCCTTGACATGCTATTTCTCCGACAGAAGTTAAGATTCAGGCTGACATGACTTACAGTAAAGAACCGATCAAAATTCTTGCACGGGAAACGAAAAAGTTAAGAAATAAAAAGGTAGCTTTAGTGAAAGTAACGACATGAAATAAAAGAAGCTACCTAGGAAATGAAGGAAATAATGAGAAAACAATATCCGAACCTTTTTACTGGTAAGATTTTTTAGGACAAAAATTCTTTAAGGGGGAGAGTTGTAATAGCCCATTTTTAGTGAAAGGAGAACAGTGGTTTCACGACCACAAATCTGAGTCAGAAAGAAAATTTATTTTAATATTATTGCATGGTCTGAATTATGATAGGAAAGATGTATGAAAATTTCGATAAGAAAATTTTACCGATTTCATGTTTAATTATAAAAAGGACCAAATTGCATAAATTGCAAAAGTTGAATTCTAGTAGCTAAAAGGATTAAATAGCTATAGAATTCAAAATTTGAAGTCCTTATATGGCAATTAGACCATTAAATGGAGTTAGTACATATTTATGAAGATTCATCCATGGAAAATTAGAAAAAGAAAAGGACTAAATTGGAAATTAAATTAATTAAATATGGAAATAAGCTAATATCATCTTATTTCATCATCTTCCCCAAATTAAAATATATGCAAACCCTAGCTAAGAGAAAATGAGTTCAGGCAAGTTGTTTTGGCTCAATTAGGTATGAATTCTTGTCCCGTTTTAGTAATTTTATATTTCTGAGATCGTAGTAACCTAATCTACCTATTTTGGGTATTAATATGATATGAAAAGCATATGTTTATGAAAGTTATTACATGATGAGCTCATCCTTGATTCTTGATGTATATATGTAATATCAAACTAACAAGTTTCTTGAGATTATATGTGTTTAGGCAAATTTTCTAATTTCTTTTGATAAATTTTGTATGCTTATCTTAAATATAGATGATTGATAAGTTGATTTTCCGTTATACGAACTTACTAAGCATAATATGCTTACTCTGTTTTATTTCCTCTGTTTTATAGTACTCGGAAGCTTGTAAAGGTTGGAAGCAGGTCGGAGTAAGATCACACTATCTTTCAACTTATTTTGGAATAATTAGTAAAATTTCCCTTGGTATAATGGCATGTATAGGTTAAAATGACCAAATTATGGCATATTAATATTTGGTTGTAATTAGCCATTGGAATGGCTAGTGATGGTATGTTTTGATGTATACATGTATGAGAACATATTATGTTGATATGTGTTGTGTGCTTGAATTGATATACATATTAGGTATAAATATGCTTAAATGAATAGTTGACCAATTTGGTAAGTTTGTCACTTGAAAATATGTGATGATATGTCATGCATAGGAAATGGTTTTGGCTTGATTTAAATGTTTTGAATTAGTTTGGGAATGTGTTAAAATGTTAATGTAGGTGGAAGCAAATTTGGGTGAGAAATAAGGCTTGGAAATGGCCTTATTTTGTCCACACAGGCAGAGACACAGGCATTTGTGTCAGCCATGTGTGACACACGACCATGCACACGGACGTGTGGTTTGGCCGTGTGTCCCCTGAAACTTAAAAATTTGAGAAATAGAATACTTTGAATTGCTCACACGGGCAGAGACACAGATGTGTGTCTCAATCGTGTGTGTCACATGGCCAAGCACATGGGCGTTTGATTTGGTCGTGTGACCCCTGCACCTAATTTTTGAAAACTAAATTTTCTACAGGCATAGAACACAAGCGAGTGGCTGGCCGTGTGACCTAAGTCAGAGAGTTACACGGGCACAGACACGGGCCGGGACACGGCCGTGTGCCTCATATCGAATGCCCATATGGCCTGGGGCACGAGCGTGTCACTTGGGTGTGTATAAACAATTATAGACAATTATAGACATAAATTTATTTGAAATAATTTTAGTTATTTTCTAATTTTGTAAATGTTAAATAATCTATATTTTTTTATTATATATCATGTTTAATCTAATGTCCTTAATAGTCATTTTCAATTCTCATATCACCGCTACAGTTATGTTTAAATCCAAACACACACCCCACCATTGTTTTTAATCTCACTGCTACAGTATCCAATCTCACCACTATATTAACTAATCTCACCGCCACCGTTGCTTTTAACCTCACCGGAGGTAAACACACCGCCCATCCAAACTAAGCCTTAGTGTGCTATTATTTTCTTGTGGCTTTTTTGTTCTCTCATTGCTTCTTTTTCTTTGAGTTGATTCCATTTACTTTCAGTGCCTTAGAGAAATTTCCTTGAGAATTCTAACTTTCGAGAGTTAGGTTGACCTAGGTGGATGTGAAGCATAGGAAGCGTTCATATAGTTTGTGTAACACCCCCAAAATCTAAGTTTTTGATTTGTTAAATTTTGTCAAAGTTAAGTATCTACTTCAGTGGTTAAGAGTCTTAGATCTGTGTTTAAGGTTATGGGTTCAAATATCAGTCTTGGGAGTTTTGTTGTTTTTGTTCCTATCCCTATCTTTGTTCATGTGACTTAAATACTATTTTCACTCAATCTGTGATAGAATGAGCTTGCATTTTCAGTGGTAAGGTTTCAACTTACCTTTGGTATTCAATTCGAATCCCTGCGTGAGCAAGTGGAATTATTTTACTAGCCTTTGTGTGCCGCCTATTTTGAGGAATTTAGGTCAGATTTGAACTCTAAAAGTTTGTTGGATGACGGAAGAATTAGTGGGGTTAGTGGTTAGATAGGATTTGGTTTTTTGTGATGATTTTATTTTTTTATTTTTTTTTTGAAAATTAAAAGATTTCCTAAAAAACCTCTTCCCTTTTCTCTTCTTTCTTTTTAACAATTTTATTTTATTTTATTTTCTATTCACCTTTCCTTTCTTCTTCACGTGGGTTTACTATTGTTATGGTCTTAAATTGTTTTTTTTTCTTTTTCTTTATCTTTGTTATCTCAAATCCTCCTTGTTTTTCCATTCAATTATGGTAGTGGGTGTTGATTAATTATATTGCAATTTGATTCGTGCGTAAGTATATTTTATCTCTCCATTGTGATGAAAATTTTCTTTTGTTGGTTTTAGCTTTGTTGAGGCATGTTTGTAACAGCTCGACTGTCAGTGACCTCGAAAACAGTGGTTTGAGACCACCAAATCCGATGAGTGAGCTCGTTAATTTTATCATTTAATATTTACGAGTCAAATGTGATTTTAGAAAGATTTTTGAATTAGTAATCTGTGTTTTAGAAGGATTTATTAGGTTAATTGGTTCCGAAAATGAGGTATCAAGACCTCGATTTCATAAACCGAGTCGTAAATATTTTTGTAAATATTTACAAAATGTTATTAAGGTAGTATTAATCTTTCACTAGAAAATTTTAACGTTTTGATAGTTAATTAATTAAAAAGGACTAAATTAGAAAAGATGCAAAACTTGCTAATTAAAGAAATAGTGATTAAATAGCTTAAGTGGTGAATAAGGGAGGACTAAAAAGGCAATTAGACACACTCAAAAAGGGTAAGGCAGCATAAGTAGAAAAAATAAAGAAATTAGGGGATTAAGGGGCAAAATGGGAAATAAAATAAGATAAAAATGGGATTTAAAAGAAATCTAGACAATTCTTCATGAATTTCAGCCAAAAACGCGATAGAAAAATCCCTCTAAGCTGATTTTCCTATTTTTGCTACAAGTGAGTTCAATTCTTGCCTTTTTCTTGTAATTTGTGTTTTTAAGACTTTTACAATTAGGCCCAACTATCTATTTTAATAGTTTTTTATTTTATTGGAAATTTTGAAAGTTACCATTGATGTGTTCTAAATGTTTTGATGAAATATTATGGATTTAGAGCTTTAATTTTATTGTTTGAATATTTTATAAAGTGATTTGGATAGATTTTGATTTTGGGTCTAAATTGTGAAAAGATTATATATTAGTGTTTGATATTAAAATTATGTTGATCAAAGGCTATATAATAGCTTAGAATATTTAGATGAATTATCAATTGAGAAAAATTAGCTCATTTGGTAGACTAATTAGTGAGGGACTAAATTGCAAAAATTACAAAAGTTGGGGTAATTGTGTAATTTCAAAACTTGAGGGGTATTAATTGTGAAGTCAATTGAAACTAAAATATATGCTAATGAATGAATAATTTTATATTTTAGATCAAGAGCCCGTATGCAATCTTGAAAAAGAAAAATTAGCAGAATAGTCCCTAAATTACTACAAATCTTAGAATTTAACCCAAGTAAGTTCGTATGGTTAAAATTTAATGTTTATTTATTAAATTGATGAATGGTATTATGTATTTATTCATATCTGTTGTTGAAAGATAAAATTATTGTTGAAATATGAAATTGAATTGAATGCTCAAAATGAGTGGAACGCGGGACTAGTACAATCATTCTGTGGCAAAGGATGAATTGACGGTAAAATGCAAAGGATGAATTGATGGTATATGCAAAGAATGAATTGAGGGAAAATGTGCCCAAGTAAACCAAGGTTCAGCATTTGTTGTGAACTTTCGTGTTTACTTTCCATTTAGCTCTCACGAGCTTCTGTTGACTCATATGAGTTCTGTTTAACCCTTATGGGTTCTCGATTAGCTCCTACGATCTTCTGATTAACCCCTATGGGTTTCTTTTAGCACTTATGTACTTTTGTTAGCCTTTGGGCTTTTGAACACGATGTACTCATATTCGTAAGTCGTTCTCAGATTTGGTAAGGGTTGGTAAATGACATGAAATTAAAGTTCGAAGCATTTAAGTTATTATTTGTATTGATTTGAAACAAATGAATTCATCAACTGAAGTTGTCATTGGCAATAAATGTATATTGAATGATTTACTTAAATGATTTGTTATAGTATGTTCGGTAAGATTTACATTTAAAGCCCTCGAACTTACTAAGTTTCATTAAGCTTACTTGTGTTGTTTAATGCCCTTGTAGATTAACGTAGAGTTGGGAGATAGGATCAACATATCAAGCCATACTATCCAGTTTAATCTGGTAGCTTTCATAACGTATACTTTGGTTATATGGCATGTATAGGGTTAGATTGGTTTGTGTAAATGTTAAGAATTACATTTTGTTATATTCCCAACCAACTTATATATGTATGGTTTAATCATGTTTGATATATGTGTTTGGAGTAGTTATGTGATTGATGGTTTATAAGTAAATAGGTGAATTGACTAATGTAGTGAATTAGAATGTTAGGATATCAGTGATAATATGACAATATTAGAGCTAGGAATTGGTTGTTTTGGGGGCATTATTATGGCCAATGTGTATGAAATTTGAGATATTTAGGTTGAAATCAAGAATGGGTGAGAAAAGTGGCCTTGAAATGACTTATTTTTGTCCACACAGGCAGAGACACGAGCGTGTGTCTCAACCGTGTGTGACACATGGCCATACGCACGGGCGTGTGATTTGGCCGTGTGTCCCCTGCATCCTTAAATTTTAGAAACAGAATGCTTAATTATTTTCACACGGGCAGAGACACAGGCGTGTGTCTCAGACGTGTGTGGCACACGATCTATCACACGGTCGTTTGACTTGACCGTGTGAACTATGCACCTTAATTATACAAGTCAGTATGCTCACACGGCCTAGCACACGGGCGTGTGGCTTGGTTGTGTGACCCAAGTCAGTAGCCACCTTAATTTGGACACGGGTTAGGACATGATCGTACTTCGAATACTCACACAGCCTGAGACACTAGCGTGTCTCTCGACCTTGTGAGACACACGACTTGGTCACACGGGCATGTGCCTCCTGCACCTAGGTAAAATTTTTAAGATTTTACGAAAAATTCCCTGAGTATTCGATTTAGTCCCGATACACTTCTAAGGCGTATATTGGGCTTCAAGGGCTCATACAAGGGACAATATGGGTATTTTATGATTGATTTCTGATATATTTATTAAATGTTATAAAATGTTCGTATTTATTCTGTAAGGTCCAGTAATGTCCCGTAACTCTATTCTGGCGATGGATAAGGATTAGGGATATTACATTTAGTGGTATTAGAGCTTAGTTTAATTGATTCTCAAAACGAATGTAGTGTGTAAAGTGTCTAGAAATATATGCCATATAAATCTGTGATAGTGTGATGTGTATGATCCGATCTGAATATTGTTTTCTTGTAGATTGTAAAGATGTCAAATAGATCTGAGCATGCTGATCATGGTGAGGCTAATAGTGGAGTACAGACATCTGAATATGGGACAAGTAGTAACGTCCCAATTCCTCCGATTCAATAATAAGAACTTAAAAACATGTTCTTTGGGTATCTGAATCAATGGTTTAATGAATTCATGCAAGAGAGAAATCAGGCTCAACAACCTCCTCCCCTTATTGTACCACCTGTAGAGCCGCCAGTTGCACCTCCATCTCCTCCAGTGCATGAATCAAGTAAACGTACTCTGATAGAAAAACTCAGAAAGTGTGGGGCCAAAGAATTTCAGGGTAGGTCAGATGATGATCAAGTGAAAGCTGAATATTGGCTTCAAAACACAGTAAGAGTTTTTACAGAAATGGCTTGTTCTCCAGATGATTATTTGAGATGTGTTGTTTCCTTACTGAAAGAGGAAGCATATAATTGGTGGTTGACTATAGTGGTCGTAGTGCCAAAAGGGAAAATCACTTGGGAATTCTTTCAGAATGAATTTAAAAAGAAATATGTTGGCAAGCGATATCTAGATAAAAAGAAAAGGGAATTTCTTGACCTGTGTCAAGGAAACAGATCGGTAGCTGAGTATAAAATAGAATTTGTATACCTCACCAAATATGCCCGGGAAATTGTATCAACTGACGAAGAAATGTGCATTGGGTTTGAATGAGGGTTGAATGATGAAATCAGAATAATGATTGGGGGCACTGAAATATGGGAATTTGTCGTTCTGTCAGATCGTGCTCAAAAGATGGAAGAGGTGTATAATAGAAAAATGCAATGAGATAGAAGGAGTAAAGAATCTTACAAAAGAAGCTCCTCCAAATCATTTTCATCATTTCCAGCAAAAAAGTCTAGGGATGATTTCAACTGAGCCACCTCAATGCCTAATCGATCAAATAAAAATAAGGTGACTCAACCTGATTATGAGATATCTATTAGACCTGCTGCTAGTGTGGGTAGTGTGCAAAATGTTCCTAAGCCTAAATGCAAATATTGTGGGAAAAACCACCCCGGTGAATGTAGAATTAAAATGGGGGCTTGTTACAAATGTGGAGTCACTAACCATTTTATCTGAAATTGTCCTCAATTACAAAAAGAAGAGGAAGAATAGAAAGAGAAACAGTTAGCCACTTCCAAGAGAAGTAGATGTTCAGGCCAAAACAGTGCTACTAGAATAGCTCGTTCAGGTATGAAAGACTCTACAACCCAATTAGAGGCTAGCGCACCTGCACGTACTTATGTCATCTGGGTGAGGGAAGAAGCTAAGGCTCCAGACGTAATTGCTGGTACATTTTATTTTTTTGATGTTATTGTATATGCATTGATTGATCATGGGTCCATGCATTCTTATGTTTGCACTGCATTAGTATCAGAAAAGAAATTATCTGTTGAACCTACCGATTATGATATTCAAGTCACTAACCCATTAGGTCAAAGTGTAATAGTCAATTTAGTGTGTCGTGACTGTCCACTAAAAGTAAATGACTGTGAATTCTCTACTAATTTGATGTTGCTACCTTTTCAGGAATTTGATGTCATTCTGGGAATGGATTGGTTAATGAAGCATGATGCTGTAGTAAATTGTAGAGAAAAACGGATTGATCTGAAATGTCAGACAAGGGAAGTAATTTCAGTTGAGTTTGGGAATACAAAAGATAATGTTAGAATTATTTTATCTTTTTCATCCCAGAGGTTAATGAGAAAAGGTAATGAGGCATTTTTAGCTCACATTATTGATACTCGAGACTCTAAATCGAAGCTAGAATAGTTATCAATTGTTAATGAGTTTATTGATGTATTTCCTGAGGAATTGACAGGTTTATCACATAATCGAGAGGTGGAGTTTGTGATTGATATGGTTTCTGGAATAGCTTCGATATCAGTAACACCATATCGTATGGCACCAGTTGAGTTAAAGGAATTAAAGACACAGTTGCAAGAGATATTAGACAAAAGGTTCCTTAGGCCGAGTATGTCTCCTTGGGGTGCACCTGTTTTATTTGTGAAAAAGAAAGATAGATCTTTGAGATTGTGTATAGACTACAGACAGCTAAACAAGGTCACAATTAAAAATAAATATCATTTGCCTCATATCGACGACTTGTTTGACCAACTGAAAGGTGCTGCGGTATTTTCGAACATAGACCTCAGATTCAGGTATTATCAGTTGAAGGTTAAAAAGTGTGATGTGCCGAAGACTATTTTCAAAACTCGGTATGGATTACGAATTTTTGGTAATGACATTTGGCTTGACTAATGTTCCTGCTGCTTTCATGGATCTAATGCATCAGATTTTTCAACCTTATCTGGATAGATTTGTAGTTGAGTTTATCGATGATATACTGATCTATTCAAAGAAAGAATTCGAGCATGCACAACACTTTAAAATTGTGCTACGGACTTTGAGAGAAAAGCAATTGTATGCAAAGTTTAGCAAATGTGAATTTTGGCTTCACGAGGTAGGATTTCTGGGTCACATTGTATCAGTCGATGGGATTCGAGTTGATCCGAGTAAAGTTTCTACTGTGGTGAATTGGGAAATTTTAAAAAATGTTTCAGAAGTACAAAGTTTTCTGGGTTTAGCAGGTTATTACTGACTTTTTAAAATTTTTTTAGTGATTTCTTTGCCGTTAACTTGATTACTACAGAAAATTTTTGAATTTGTTTGGTCTGATGAGTACCTGTAGAGTTTTGATCAGTTGAAGAAAATGTTAACAGAAGCTTCGGTCTTGACTTTGCAAGAATCGGGTGTATCGTATGTTGTTTATAGTGATGCGTCTCTAAATGGATTAGGTTGTGTACTAATGCAGTTAGGAAAAGTAGTGACATAGGCTTCTCGACAGTTAAAACCGCATGAGAAGAATTATCCTACACATGATCTAGAGTTGGTTTCAATTGTATTTGCTTTGAAGATCTTGAGGTATTATTTATACGGAGAGAAATGTTATGTGTTTACGGAACACAGAATTTTGAAGTATTTGGTGAATTAGAAAGAGCTAAATTTGAGATAGAGATGGTGGCTAGAATTATTAAAAGATTATGACCTGGTTATTGACTACCACCTAGGAAAAGCTAATGTGGTTGCGGATGCACTTAGTCGAAAGTCATCATTGTTTGCACTTCGAGTATTGAACGCTCATTTTTCACTTAATGAAGATGGTTTTGTATTAGCAGAACTAAAAATAAAACCTTTGTTCCTTTAGCGGATTCGGGAATTGTAAGACGTGGATCTGAAATTGGTGTTGAAACTATAGATGGTTCAGGACAATCTGAGTTTAGAATATAGCATTTATGAAAGTTGTATGTTACGTTATTACAATAGAATTTGTGTTCCGAATAATTGGAATTTGAATTATGATATTCTTTCTGAAGCTCACAGTAGCATTTACTCCATTCATCCAGGTTGTACAAAGATGTATAGTGATTTGAAAAGGATGTATTAGTGGTCGGGTATGAAACGAGAAATTTGTGAGTTCATAGCTAAGTGTTTGATTTATTAGCAAGTGAAAGCAGAACACCAAGTACCAACAAGTTTGTTACAACCTGTTATGATTCCTGAATGGAAGTAGGAGTATGACACGATGGATTTTGTATCTGATTTACCTGTGACCCCGAGAAAGAAAGATTCTATATGGATGATTGTTGACATGTTGACTAAATCAGCACATTTCATTCCAGTTAGAACATACTTTTCACTTAAGAAATTAGCGGAATTGTATATCTCTGAGATTGTGAAGTTACACAAGGTTATAACATCTATTATTTCTGATCGAGATCCGAGGTGTACTTTGAGATTTTGGAGTAAACTACAAGAAGCTCTAGGCACTAAGTTAAACTTCAGCACAACATTTCATCCTCAGACAGACAGGCAATCAGAACGAGTAATTCAGATTCTAGAAGATATGTTGAGATTTTGTATACTCCACTTTGGAAGTAGTTGGGAAAGATATTTACCGTTGGCTGAATTTGCATATAACAATAGTTCTCAATCCAATATAAAAATGGCACCATTTAAAGCTCTTTACGGGAGGAAATGTAAGACACGATTGTATTGGTCCGAATTTAATAAATCTAAACTAGTAGGAGTTGACTTGATTCGAGAAACTGAAGATAAAGTTCGGATTATCTGAGACAGTTTGAAAGCCGCTTCTGACAGTCAGAAATCATATGCAAATTTAAAAAGAAGAGATATAGAATTCGCAGTAGGAGACCGAGTATTCCTAAAAGTTTCACCGTGGAAGAAAGTATTGCGGTTTGGTAGGAAAGGGAAATTGAGCCCAAGATTCATCGGGCCGTATGAGATTGTTGAAAGAATTGGCCCTGTGGCTTATTAATTGGCTTTGCCTCCGAAACTTGAGAAAATTCATAACGTGTTCCAAGTATCAATGTTGAGACGGTACAGATCTGATCCTTCACACATAATTCCTCATTATGAGATTGAGCTGTAACCAAACATAACACATTCTGAAGAACTGATAAGAATTTTAGCTCGAGAGATTAAACAATTGCGGAATAAACGAGTATTGTTAGTTAAATTATTATGGCATCATCATGGTTAGGAGGAGGCTACCTGGGAAATTGAAGAATTAATGAGATCACAAAATTCGAACCTATTCCCAGGTAACAAATTTCGAGGAGAGTTCTAACATCCCGATTTTCGGTGGTGTCGAAAATAATGATTTGAGACCACCAAATCCGATGAGTGAGCTCATAAATTTTATCATTTAGTATTTACGAGTCAAATGTGATTTTAGAAAGATTTGTGAATTAGTAATTTGTGTTTTAGAAGGATTTATTAGGTTAATTGGCTTCGAAAATGAGGAATCGAAACCTCGATTTCATAAACCGAGTCATAAATATTTTTGTAAATATTTACGGAGTTTTATTAAGGTAGTATTAATCTTTCATTAGAAAATTTTAACGTTTTGATAGTTAATTAATTAAAAAGGACTAAATTGAAAAAGATGCAAAACTTGCTAATTAAAGAAATAGTGGTTAAATAGCTTAAGTGGTGAATAAGGGAGGACTAAAAAGACAATTAGACACACTCAAAAAGGGTAAGGCGGCATAAGCTGAAAAAATAAAGAAATTAGGTGATTAAGGGGCAAAATGGGAAATAAAATAAAATAAAATAAGATCAAAATGGGATTTAAAAGAAATCTAGACAATTCTTCATGAATTTTTAGCCAAAAACGCGATAGAAGAATCCCTCTAAGCTGGTTTTTCATATTTTTGCTACAAGTGATTTCAATCCTTGCCTTTTTCTTGTAATTTTTATGTTTTTAAGACTTTTACAATTAGGCCCAACTATCTATTTCAATAGTTTTTATTTTATTGGAAATTTTGAAAGTTGCCATTGATGAGTGTTGGATGTTTTGATGAAATATTATGGATTTAGAGATTTAATTTTATTGTTTGATGATTTTATAAAGTGACTTAGATAGATATTAATTTTGGGACTAAATTGTGAAAAGATTATATATTAGGGCTTGATATTAAATAGTGTTGAACAAAGGCTGTATAATAGCTTAGAATATTTAGATAAATTATCAATTGAGAAAATTTATCTAATTTGATAGACTAATTAGTGAGGGACTAAATTACAAAAACTATAAAAGTTAGGGTAATTGTGTAATTTCACAAATTGAGGGGTATTAATTGTGAAGTGAATTGAAATTGAAATATATGCTAATGAATAAATAATTTTATATTTTAAATCAAGAGCCCTATACAATCTTTAAAAAGGGAAATTAGCAGAATAGTCCCTATATTACTTCAAATCGTACAATTTAACCTCGGTAAGTTTGTATGGTTAAAATTTAGTGTTTATTTATTAAATTGGTGAATTGTATTATGTATTTATTCATATCTATTGTTGAAAATAAAATTATTGTTGAAATATGAAATTGATTTGAATGCTCAAAATGAGTGGAACGCGGGATTGAGTACAATCGTTCTGTGGCAAAGGATGAATTGATGGTAAAATGCAAAGGATGAATTGACGGTATATGAAAAGGATGAATTGACGGAGAATATACCCAAGTAAACCGAGGTTCAGCATTTGTTGTGAACTTTCGTGTTTACTTTTCATTTAG
Source organism: Gossypium hirsutum (assembly GCF_007990345.1). NCBI lineage: Eukaryota > Viridiplantae > Streptophyta > Magnoliopsida > Malvales > Malvaceae > Gossypium > Gossypium hirsutum. The sequence continues at coordinate 34,526,881 of NC_053443.1, forward strand.
CTCTTACGAGCTTCTGTTGACTCATATGAGTTGTGTTTCACCCTTATGGGTTTCCAATCAGCTCCTACGAGCTTCCGGTTAACCCCTATGGATTTCTGTTTAGCACTTATGTGCTTTTGTGTAACGTTTGGGCTTTTGAATACAATGTACTCATATCCAAAAATCGTTTTCAGATTTGGTAATGATTTGTAAATGACATATGAAATTAATGTTTGAAGACTTTAAGTTATTATTTGTTTCGATTTGAAATAAATGAATTCATCAATTGAAGTTGTGATTGGCAGGAGATGTGTATTAAATAATTTACTTAAATTATTTGTTATAATATATTCGGTAAGATTTACATTTAAAGCCATCGAACTTACTAAGCTTCATTCAGCTTACTTGTGTTGTTTAATATCCTTGTAGATTAACATGGAGTTGGGACATCAGATCAACACATCAAGCCACCCTATCCAGTTTAATCCGGTAGCTTTTATAATGTATACTTTGGTTATATGGCATGTATAGGTCTAGATTGGTTTGTGTAAATGTTAATAATTACATTTTGTTATATTCCCAACCAACTTATATAGGTATGGTTTAATCATGTTTGATATATGTGTTTGGAGTAGTTAGGTGATTGATGGTTTATAAGTAAATAGGTGAATTGACTAATGTAGTGAATTAGAATGTTAGGATATATGTGATAATATGACAACATTAGATCTAGGAATATGTTGTTTTGGGGGCATTATTATGGCCAATGTGTATGAAATTTGAGATGTTTACGTTGAAATCAAGAAAGGGTGAGAAAAGAGGCCTTGAAATGGCCTATTTTCGTCCACACGAGTAGAGACACGAGCGATTGTCTCAACTATGTGTGAGACATGGGCATGTGGATTGGCTGTGTGACCCAAGTTAGTAGCCACCTTAATTTGGATACGGGCTAGGACACGGGCGTGTGTCCCTACTTCGAATACTTACACGGCCTGAAACATGAGCATGTCTCTCAACCGTGTCAGACACAAGGCCTACTCACACGGGCGTGTGTCCCCTGCACCTAGGCAAAATTTTTGAGATTTTGTGAAAAATTCCCTAAGTATTTGATTTAGTCCCAATTCACTTCTAAGGCGTATGTTGGGCTTCGAGGGCTCACAGAAGGGACAATATGGGTATTTTATGATTGGTTTCTAATATGTTTATTAAATGTTCTAAAATGTTCGTATTTATTCTGTAAGATCCGGTAATGTCCCGTAACCCTATTTTGACGACGGATAAGGATTAGGGATGTTACAATGTTGGTGCATTTTATCGTTTTTAATTGATTAGTTTGTTTTAAGGGAAATTTAAGAAACGAATAATCCATCGGTGAATTAGGATTTGTGGAGGTGCTGTTCATCCAAGGGCAAGTGATTTTGTCAATTTGGAATAAGTTGTGGCTGTTTGGATTAATTGTATTTTTCTTGGGATGTTTGGTATTTTAGAAAAATCGAGGACTTTGGTCTCTTAATCGTTGTGCTATTGAGGGCTAATTCGCTAAGTGTTTGATGCTTTTAGGTACTGGAATACTCAATTTTTGGGTTTATGTTGGGATTTGGCTAGGTGTAACAAAAACCCAAAAAATTGCAAACGATAAAAACCTGAAAAAATTGACTGTCAATGCCACACAGTCGTGTGCCAGGCCGTGTGCGGCACACAGCTATGTGACAGATTGTGTGAGCCACATGACCGTGTGACGGGCCGTGTGAGTCACACAGTCTGGGTCAATTAGGCTGTGTGGGCCACATGGGTGTGTGTGAGACCCTGTGTCAAGCCGTGTGGGGTACACGAGCTGGCCAAGTAGGCTGTGTGGGCCACACGGGCGTGTTGACCCAAATTCTGAAAATTTTACCTATGGTCGTATTCATCGTGCGAATCCAATGTAGCCCTTCTGTAGGGTTCGTATGGTATAAATTTTTCAATAAATCATTATTTCTGATGCTCTGCTAATGTTACATATGACTTATAAACACATGAATAGTATGGTGTATGTGATAGCATGATCTATTATATGCTAATATCATTTGAATCTGATGTGTAAAGCATGTATGTCATGCAGTATGATATTTGTTTAGTTCTGCATGTGCATTGGGGTGGGACTATAATTATGGAGGAAGTGTAAGTAGTTTAATTTATTTTCTGTATTTGGTGGTTCAGCGATATATATATATGTTTCTAGCGAGTTACCACATTTTGATCTGGTAGTGAGTCTGCATATATTCTGTAAAGAGACATATGATCACTTAGCAGTGTGTTGGGTTGGATAGGTATTTAATTCCTTAATTGGTGTATAGGGATGGTCGGAGATGGTGTGTAGCGGATAGCAGTGGGATCTGAATCTTTATTTGATATGCATCTGAATATGTATCTGCTATGCATTGATGTCTGTATCAGTTTCGTAATCTATTAAAGCATGTGTATATGATTTATTGTATGTGATGAATTACACACTAAGCTCGTAAGTTAACTTTTTGTTTGTTTGGTTTTCAAGTAATCCTCAGACATAGGATGGATCGGTGTGATGAGAGCTTGATTTTACATATTTTCTTTCCATTTCCTTAAATTTTGTCAAGTTTAATCAATTTTCGTATCGTTGGACTGTTTTGAACTTTTGGAACTGTTTTGGATTTTTAGGACTATTTTTAATTCCAGTTTTACTTTTATTTTTCATTTAGAACCGTTTAAACATTTTTAGATAATACCAAACCTATCTACAAATGTTGGATTTCAAAATCAAATTGTGTTTCCTAAAACTTTATTTAACTAAAATTGTGCTGCAAAACTAAGTGATTTTATAAGTGATCATTGGCAAAATTAATAAATTACTTAAAAGGAAGTTTTCCTCAAATAAACTGGAGTTTTATCCACTACATGTTAGCTTTAATTATTTTACTCTTTCAAAATAATTTCTGGATTTTTTTGAATGATTTGGTAACATCTCCAGATTTGGTTATAATGTCTAGGCCAAGGGTTTGGTGGTATCATTTGGTATTTTTTTGAACATTTGGTGGTATCATAGCCAGGTTCAAAACTCGGGCTGTGATTTTTAGGTTACATTTTTTATGAAAAGTGTTTTTGAACAAAATGTATTTTAAGATTAAATCTAAAAAATATGAGTTTATGAAATACCGACTCTTTGGCGTCGATTTTGTAAGTACTTCTACTTTGGCTATTGTGATGCCCTAAACCCAGTCGAGACGATCTGACCCAAATTTTGAATGTCACATTAGCCATCAAAGTGACTCTCCACTTAAAACTTTATGAACCATACCAACCAATCATACACACCACACATTTGCAGAATATTTCTTATAGGAAATTAGACCTAAGTGCATGTTTTTCTAAATTAATCATTTATTTCACACAATTAGAAGGTATAATGTGTACCTTAATACTTGACAGTCTCCCTTAGCTGCAAAAATTTGTTAGTTCATTTAATTATAATCACATTAATCAAGTAATAAAACCATCCAAACAAGCAATCAAGCAAGCGATTATAACATTAAAAAAAACAGTCAATGTCCATATACAACCCGTTGAAAATTTAATTTAAAAAGTATAAGTCTAATTTTAGTACTAAACCTTTAGAAAGACCCACATTGCCTTCACTTCAAAGTTTAAAAGCTCAACACACATGCTCTAAAAAAATGCCTTGCGATGGATCACCAATTTGCCACCCTCCCCGCTAACCCACGAACTATTTATCTACAAGGTAAAGTAAGGAGTGTGAGCTTGGAGAAGCTCAGTGAGTACACATGCATCCAACACAAATATACGCACCAGACATGTTAGGATTTAAACATACTTTAACAATTCACATATAACACAAATTACATACTCAACACAGTGATATATTGGCAATTCGTGAATATGAAACATAGTCAAATTATATACTCATTGGATAAACAGATCTCTAAAACACATCACATAACTCATAAAGTCGTATGCTATCTCCATGTAAGTGTAGCACATATGCTTAAATTCTCCAAACACATCATGCTATCTACGGTGGATGGAGTTATGCTCAAGATTCCCTTATCTCTTCAACGCTATCTCCGGGCCACAATGCCCAAAACATAATAAAATGATGAGTACTCACAATCTTATGGCATGCCAATGATATCCAACGATTTCAAGTGTTCACACTGCCAACATATCTAATTAATCACATTTTATTTCACAATATAATTTGCTCGCACTATTGTTGAGCTTGCACTTAGCATTTCACAATAAGATAATTTTGCACTAATCAGAACTTGCAATATCATAAAACTCATAATTCACTTACAGGTTCGTGCATGCATAAATGTACACTACCAATATATTTTGCATGTTATAAAAGTCATCAATTATATTATTTATTTTTATGTCCATTTGCAAGTACTACATAACCATATACGAATATATATTACATATATATACATACCTATTTAGTTACTTTTGTCACATCAACTTTAGCATACATTAAAAGTCCCATATACATTTATATATATTAGATAATACAAAAACTATAATTGCATATATATTATATATAATAAAACCCACACATATATATTATGTATAGTAGAACCACGCATATATATGTACTATGTATATAACAAACCCGCGCAAATATATTATACATATAACATCCATGCATGTAAATATATATTATATATAAATAACAAAACCCCTATACATATATATTATATATACACATACCTTTTAAATTTGCACAACATGGATACTAAACAATTGGAAAAAAATTGCAAGATTTTGTACCAAAAAAAGGTCGAGGTTCGGATACCATAAGTGGGGGTTCACAAGCCTCACTTCGACTCTCTAGATCTCGTAATCCATGCTAAAATACGACATACAAATGCACTAACCTATAGCTCACTATGACTCGTCGATCTAGACAACTTTATGCTTTCCTTTATCCTAATTTGTTGAGGCTCCGCCAACGTTTTCAGCTTCTCACAAAAATATACATATTACTAGGCATTCAAAAAACATCTAGCTTACTCTCTTTGTGTTCATACGATGGCTTTCCACTCACACATACTTATTTGGCTTATTTCGTACAATCTATTTCGCTTAATTTATTTTTTTAACTTAATTAAATCCTTAATTTCTACCTCCTAACCCCTAACTTATGCCTAATTATATATGTAGGCCGATAATTCAACTCAATTTTACTAGAAATACTTTTCTCGAAAAAACCATCGTTCATCCTTATTCTCAAAAGAAAACCATTTAATTCATGCAATTATTTAAAGATTTTGATAAATTGAATGTAATCATTTTAATCTTGTCAAAATATACTAAATTTTTTTTAAAAACATCTCTTAGCTCTTTATTATGAGATTTACCATTTTTAAGCAAAAGATAACTTTAAAACCATGGATCTTTTTTTTTATTAGATCTATGAAAATACAAATTAAAAACACCTAATAAAAATTTAATACATAAGAAAATAATAGATTTACCCTTAGTTCGAAAACCTCCATGAATTTGCACATTGAGCAAAAATGAACTAAGTTTAGGTGAGAAATTGGAGAAGAAAGAGTGATTTTCTTGCAAAATTGAAAAAATAAAGTGTTTGGAAAATATAAAAGATGCAAAAAAATTTTAGATAACACTTTCCAATCTAGATCTAACAAATTTTTCAAATGAAAAAGCATGAAGAGAAATTGGGAAGGCAAGTGGCTTTTATAGCCAACTAATTTTTTTAAATTGGGCTATTTACCCTCTAAATCATCTCTTATTTCTCCCTTGTTCTAATAACTCTCTTTTTAACTATTAACCTTAATTTACACATTTAACCTCTACTTTAACCACTATTCCAAATTAGTCTCTATTAATTTTTACTAATGCCCCAATTATTAATACCATTATTATTTTATTTGATTATTATTATTTTTACTATTATGAACTAATTATTTATTTTATCCTATTTCAGCTTTTACGACACAAAACTCGATTTTTCTCTCGAGCCCACAATCTAATGCCCACTTCTACTAACCCAATTTTTAGGATGTGATAGCTATATTGTTTGGTTAGAAAAACACTGTAATGATTAGAATTACTTTGCTTTAGTTAAAGACTATAACAACATTGTAAAAGTTCTGATAAGATTTTTTACATAGGATACTTGATAACAAACTTCAAACTGATTCATCAAATTCTGAACTTGTAGATAATTTATAATGAGTGTGCGAGGAACACGAGGACGAGATACTCGTACATACGGAAAGCACCAAAGAGGGGCCCTAGCTGAGTTATCTTCAATGGGCAATATGCCCAATTTAGATACAAGCGAGATCGAGGGATACCTACCACTAACACTGGGTCCCAGGCTTAGACTGTTAGGGACAACGCACTGTCCCAAGCTATGTTAAGAGAGTTGGAAAGGGTCGTTGAGGCCCATACTAGATCTGGTAGCCGTAGGTCAATAACTGAATGACTCTGGTCAAATGGGGTCAAATTATTTAGGGGTATCGTAAAGATTGCCCCAGCCATGGTCGAATACTAGTTAGAGGCCATTAAGAGGATTATGAATGATCTGGACTGCACACCTAAGCAGAAATTAAAAAGTGCAATTTCTTTGCTTCACAATGAAGCATATCAATGGTGGTAGCCTGTTGAGCAAGGCAATCAACTAAAATGGGTGACTTAGACTTTCTTTCATAAAGCTAACCAGAATAAGTATGTGGGGTGAGGTATATTGAGGCTCGTAGACTCGAGTTTATTGGGCTGACTCAGGGGGTAAATCTGTGGCTGTGTATGAGGCTAGATTCTTGAGTTTGAGCAGGTTTGCTCATAGTATGATTGAGAATAACGATGAAAAGAGTGTCTGTTTTGAGAACAGACTGAGATATGACATCGAGATTTTGGTAGCTTTGCAAAGGGAGTGAGTCTTTGAAACTCTGTTTGAGAAGGCAAAAATTACAAAGGAGATTCAGTGCACGGAGCACCAAAAGAGGGATAAATATAGGGGCCAAGATAAGTCTAAGAGGGATTCGGGTCCTTCTAGCTCTGCTCAGTAGCCTAAGAAATGGGCCAAGTTTGATAGGCCTCCATAGGTTGAGGCACTGGTTAATTTTTTTGGGAATCAATTGTGTGGGGACTGTGGTAGGCGTCATCTAAGTGAGTTTTGGAGGAGGTTGGGTGCTTGTTTGCGATGCGGTTCTATAGAGCACTGCATTAGGGGTTGTCTGCCTTGTTCTGGTTAGGTGCAAGCTCCAGCTTTGGGTTTGGTTCTGCCTCAAAAGGCAGTTCAACAGCCACCTAGGGACCGTGGACAGGCCAGGGTGGTAATGTTATGGGTCGAGGGCAGAGAGTACTGGGTAAAGGTGCTAATCAAACTGAGGTTAGGCAGCCTGCTTTGGTATATGTGACAAGGCACCGTGAGGATAGAGACACTTTTGATATGATAGCCGGTATGTTCTTTATTCATTATGTTCCACATTTAGCATTAATAAACATTAGTTCAACTTACTCATACAAGTATTGTTTCTATTCATTTAGGAATTCCTGTTGAGAGTACTTCCGGTGAGATTTCTATAATTAGCCCATTGGGTCAGTCAGTGAAAGTTAATAAATTTATAGGAGGTGCCTACTGGAGATACAAGGTGTTGTGTTTCTGGCTAATTTGATGGAGTTACCATTCAGGGAGTTTGATTTGATTCTGGGAATGGATTGGCTTATGGAGCACCGAGACAATCTGGATTGTCCCACTGAGAGAGTAACTTTAAGATATGAGGATGATGTGGAGATTTTTATGGTCGTGAGCATTGAGATTACCTCTCCAATGTAATCTCCGCTCTAGTAGCTGAAAAGTTATGTCGAAATAGATGTGAAGCATTCCTGGCTTATGTAATCTCAAGGAATTTTTGAGGTTACCATTGGATAAGGAGGTTGAATTCGATATTGAATTACTGCCTAGAATAGCTCTAGTGTCCATTGCTCTCTACCGCATGGCACCGAAAGAGCTTATGAAATTGAAAGGGCAACTTCAAGAACTTCTCGACCAAGGGTTCACCAAGCCTAGTGTGTCTCTGTGGGGAGCACCAGTTCTTTTCATAAATAAGAAAGATGGTACTATGAGAATGAGTGTGGATTACCGCCAGTTGAATAAATTGACAGTAAAGAATAAGTACCTACTTCCGAGGATCGACAACTTGTTCGATCAATTTCATGGGGCATCTGTGTTCTCAAAAATTAATCTTCATTCTGGGTATCATCAGTTAAAAGTGAAAGAGGTTGATGTGCATAAGACTACTTTTAGGACTCGTTATAAGCACTATGAGTTCCTTATCATGCCTTTCGCTTTGACGAATGCTCCGATTGCATTCATGGATATTATGAATCTGGTTTTCTAGCTGCATTTGGATCAGTTCATTGTGGTTTTCATTAACAATATTTTGGTATACTCTAAGACTCAGGTGGATCATGATCAACATCTTAGAGTAGTTTTACAAATACTCCATGAGAAAAAGCTCTACGCTAAGTTGAACAAGTGTAAGTTTTGATTGAGGGAGGTTAATTTTCTGGGGCATGTGTTTTGATAGTCATGAAACTAACTAAAAAATACGACAAAGGCAAGTGCACCTATCGATAAATAGTATAGCTATGGTGAGTAAAAATATTGTAGACACAAGGACTGAAAGTACTAGTAACTATCGTTTTCCTATTATTTAACCGACAAATTGGAGTGATTGGTTTAAACTAAAATTTACTAAATTAATTAACTAAACAACTCAGCAAAGAATAAATCGGGAAAATAATTGAATAACAACTAAGAAGCTAAACAATACCCAGGAAAGAATCCACCTAGACTTCATTTAGCATTATGAATCTATTAAACGATTTATTCACTTGGTATCTTGATCCGTAGAAATCCCTAAATTATGTTAATCTCCCTTTCAAGACTAAGATCAACTAACTCTAGGTTGATAAATTGAAATTTCTTTCTAATTAAAACCTTTATTATCATATTAACTCGATCTATGGATTCCCCTATTAGATTTGACTCTAATCTAGTAGATTTATGTCGTCTTATTTCTAGGATTGCATGCAACTTCACTCAATTATACTAGATCTACTCTTAAACAGGGTCTTTTCCTCCTCTAATTTAAGCACATTAAACATGAATTAATATTCAAGAAATATTAAAACAAGAGATAAGCACACAAAACTGAGAAAAAAATTCAAGTATTTAGCGCGTAAAACAGAAATCAAATAATAGAATTTATTAGGTTAATCTCTCCTAGGTATCATAGAGAATTAGTTTATAATTGTAAATAAAAACATCTTAAAATCAGTATAACCACAAGAGATAAAGAAACTCATAAAGAACTTCAAAGAAATTAAAAAGATGTCTTCAATCTTGACGGAAATTTGCTTCAAAGTTGGCTTCAATGGTGTTCCTTGAGTTATTTTCTTCAATATTCTCTAGTGGCTCCCAATTCTCTTCTTCTATTTGGTATTTATAAGTCTTAGAATGCTAAAAAGCCTAAAAATTTCATTTTTCCATATGTTTAGAATGCGAATCACGAAATTGACATGGTCTGGCACATGATCATATGGCTCACACGATCGTGTGTCCAGGCCATGTGGGAAGGCCTAGCCCATGTGGCTCTTGAATTCTGCTTTAAATGTCTGATTTTCACTCATTTTGCTCCCAAATGCTCTCTTAAGTATAGAAACATTAATTTAAAGGATTAAGAGCATAAAATTCACCAATTTACATAAATAATCATCCAAAAACGCATTAATAATGAAAGTAAAATATGTTACTTTCATCACTTATCATGATTTCTGCTAAGGGTATCCGTGTAGACCATAAAAAGATTGAGGCCGTTTTTAGTGGAAACAACCTAGGAACGTGTTTGAAATCTAAAGTTTTCTCAGTTTAGCGAGATATTATCAGAGGTTTGTTGAGATGTTTTCGCTTATTGTAACTCCTTTATCTAAGTTGTTGCATAAAAATGCACATTTTGTGTGGACTGATGAGCAACAATTGAGCTTGGAGAAGCTTAAATCTGTTTTGACTCAAGCACCCATTTTGTTACAGCTTGAATCTAGTAAAGAGTTTGTGGTTTATCGTGATGCTTCTCACGTATGGTTGGGTTGTATTTTGACGTAGAATGGTAAGGTAGTGGCTAATGTATCTCGAAAGCTTAAGTCACATGAAAGCAAACTATCCCACACACGATCTTAAGTTGGCTGCAATTGTCTTCACTTTGAAAATCTAGAGACACTCTGTACGATGAGAGGTGTATCATCTACACTAATCACAAAAACCTCAAGTATCTCTTGACTTAGAAAGAGTTGAATCTTAAACAATGTAGATGGATTGAGTTGCTTAAGGACTACGACTACACCATTAAGTATCATCTTGGTAAGGCTAATATTGTGTTCAATGCTCTTAGTCGTAGATCAATGTTTAATTTGAGGGCATTGTTTGGTCGCCTATCTATTTGATGACGGCAGTCTATTAGTCAAGTTACAAATTAAGCCAAATTGGATTGATTAGATTCGGGTTAAGCAGTTAGCGAATGATTCTCTGATTCTACAGTTTCAATAGGTTGAAGAGGGTAAGACTTCTAATTTTGAGCTAAACAATGAGGGTGTTATGTGTTACAGAGGTCAGGTTTGTGTGCCTAATGATGCTGAGTTGAGGCAATCTATTTTGCAAAAAGCACATAGTAGCCTTTATGCTATGCATCCTAGTGGAAATAAGATGTATCGAAATCCCTATGAGTTATACTAGTGGCCCGATTTGAAACGAACGGTAACTAATTTCGTCTCTCGTTGTCTGATGTGTCAGCAAGTTAAGGCTGAGCAACAACTACCTTCGGGTTTGTTTCAACCCGTTAAGATTCCCCTTTGGAAATGAAAGCGTTTGACTATAGACTTCGTTAGTTGGTTTCCCTTGACACCCACTAAGAAGGATTCTCTTTGGGTCATCGTGGATCATTTGACCAATTCTGCTCATTTTCTTCCATTTAGAATCAACTATTTTCTACAGAAATTGGATAAGTTGTACATTTCCGAGATCATTAAACTTCATGGGGTTCCAATCTCGATCATCTCTAATAGAGACCTTTGATTTACGTCTTAATTTTGAAAGAAACTACATGAGGCTTTCGGTACTCGATTAGATTTCAATATTGTGTTCCATCCTTATATTGATGGACAGTCTACAAGAGTTATTCAAATCCTGGAAGATATGTTACAGAATTGTGTTATCGACTTCTATAGAAGTTGGGAAGAGTTTTTTCCACTGGCTGAATTCACATATAATAACAGTTTTCAGTCCAGTATTCAGATGACACCTTACAAGGCTCTATATGGTGATAAGTGGCATACCCCTTTGTGTTGGACTGAGTTGGGTAAGAGACGAATTTTGAGTCCTGATTTGGTTTTTAAGACTAAATATAAGGTTCGACTGATTCAAGATTGTCTTAAGGTTGCTTCTAATAGACAAAAGTCTTATTCAGACTTGACGATGAGGGATATTGAGTTTTCTGTGGCTGATCAACTTTTTCTTAAGGTGTCTCTATGAAAGAAGGTCCTTCAGTTTGGACATAAGGGCAAGTTGATCCCTAAATTCATTGAATTTTATCGAATTCTGAAATGTGTTGGTCTAGTCGCCTATCAGTTAGAGCTACCTCTAGAGTTAGATCGTATCCATGATGTCTTCTACATCTCTATGTTGACACAGTATCAGTTTGACCTATCTCATATTATACCTGTTGAGGAGATTGAGATAAGACTAAATTTAACTTCTGAGGATGAGCCGGTTCAAATTCTGGACCGAGAGGTTAAGGTCTTGAAGAGGAAGACCATTCCTTTGGTTAAGGTTCTATGGCAGAATCATGGCATTGAGGAAACCACTTAGGAACATGAGGACTCGATTCGACAGCAATACCCACATCTGTTTGAATTAGGTAAATTTCGAAGCCAAAATTTATTTTAGGGGGAGAGTTGTAATGCCCCAAAATCTAAGTTTTTGATTTGTTAAATTTTGTTAAAGTTAAGTGTCTACTTCAGTGGTTAAAAGTCTTAGATCTATATTTGAGGTCATGGGTTTAAATCTCACTCTTGGGAGTTTTTCTATTTTTGTTCCTATCCCTATCTTTGTTCATGTGACTTAAATATTATTTTCACTTAATTTGTGACAGAATAAGGCTGTTGGTTCAGTGGTAATGTTTTAGCTTACTCTTGGTCTTGATTTCAAATTCCTACGTGAGCAAGTGGAATTATTTTGTTAGTCTTTGTATGCCACCTATTTTGTGGAATTTAGGTCAAATTTGAACTCTAAAAGTTTGTTGGATGAGGGAAAAATTAGTGGGGTTAGTGGTTAGATAGGATTTGCTTTTGTTATGATGATTTTATTTACTTATTTTTTTAAAAAAAATTAAAAGATTTCCTAAAAAACCTCTTCCCTTTCCTCACATTCCCTTTTCTCTTCTTTCTTTTCAACAATTTTCTTTTCTTTTTCTTTTCACCTTTCTTTTCTTCTTCGCGTGGGTTTACTATTGGTAAGGTCTCAAATTGTTTCTTTCTTTTTCTTGATCTTTGTTGTCCCAAATCCTTATTGTTCTGCCATTCAAGTTTAGTAGTGGGTGTTGATTGATTAGATTGCAATTTGATTCGTGCATAAGTATCATTTGTCTCTCATTTGTTATGAAAATTTTCTTTCATTGGTTTTAGCTTTGTTGAGGCGTGTTGGTGCATTTTATCATTGTTAATTGATTGGTTTATTTTAGGAAAAATTCAAGAAACGAATAATCCACCGGTGAATTAGGATTTGTGGAGGTGTTGTTCATCCAAGGGTAAGTGATTTTGTCAATTTGGAACAAGTTGTGGCTATTGGGATTAATCGTATTTTTCTTGAAATTTTTGGTATTTTACAAAAATGGAAGACTTTAGTCTCTTAATCGCTGCGCTATTGAGGGCTAATTCGCTAAGTGTTTGATGCTTTTAGGTACTGGAATACTCAATTTTTGGGTTTACGTCAGGATTTGACTAGGTGTGTAATGAAAACCCGAAAAATCACGAACGATAAAAAGCCAAAAAACTGGACTGTCGATGCCACACGACCTTGTGCAACACACAGTTGTGTGACAGACTGTGTAACCCATACAGTCTGGGTCAATTGGGCCGTGTGGGCAACACAAGTGTGTGTAAGACAGTGTGTTAGGTCGTGCAGGCCACATGGGCTGGCCAAGTAAGCCATGTGGGCCACATGGGCGTGTGGACCCAAATTTTAAAAATTTTCCCAAGGGTCGTATCCTTCACACTAATCGAATGTAGCCCTTCCGTAAGGTTCGTATGGTATAAATTTGTCTATAAATCATGATTTCTGATGCTTTGTTAATGTTAAATATGACTTGTGAACACATGAGTCGTATATTATATGTGATAGCATGATCTGTTATATGCTAATATTATTTGATTTTGATGTGTAAAGCATGTATGTCATAGCCATATTTGATATATGTTTAGTTCTGCATGTGCATTGGGTTGGGATTATAATTATAGAAGAAGTGTGGGTAGTTTAATTTATTTTTGGTATTTGGTGGCTCAGTCATATATATCTATTTCTGGCAGGTTACCACATTTTGATCTGGCAGTTAGCTTGCATATATTCTATAAAGTGACATATGATCACTTAGCAGTGTGGGGGGTTGAATGGGTATTTAATACCCTAATTGGTGTGTAGGGATGGTCAAAGGTGGTGTGTTGTTGTTGGGGGTAGGATTTGAATCTGTATCTAATATGCATATGAATCTGTATTTGCTATGCTTCGATGTTTGTATCAATTTCGTAATATGTTAAAGCATGTGTATTTGATTTATTGCATGTAATAAGTTACACACTGAGCTCGTAAGCTCACTTTCTGTTTGTTTGGTTCTCAGGTAATCCTTAGACATAGGACGGGTCGGTGTGACAGGATCTTGGTTTTACATATTTGTTTTGCATTTCCTTAAATTTTGTCCAATTAAATCTATTTTCATACCGTTGGACTGTTTTGGACTTTTGGGACTGTTTTGGATTTTTGGGATTATTTTTAATTCTGATTTTATTTTTACTTTTTATTTAGAACCATTTAAACGTTTTTAGATGATACCAAACCTATCTGCAAATGTTCGATTTCAAAAGTAAATCGTGTTTCCCAAAACTTTTTTTAACTAAAAATTTCACTGCAATACTAAGTGATTTTATAAGTGATCTTCGACAAAATTAATAATGGAGTTTTATTCACTGCACGTTAGCTTTAATTACTTTACTATTTCAAAATGGTTTCTGAATTTTTTTTAATGATTTGGTAACATCTCCAGATTTGGTCATAATGTTTAAGTCGGGTTTGGGGTTTTACAGTTTGCAATACTAAAGTTATATCCCCGTGACAAAAACACATTGATTTATTTTGGTAATAAAGAAAGAATAACTATTTGATATATTGACGTAAAAATTTTGAACTAAGTAGAGTAAAGATTTTTTTTCATGCATCTTTAAATTATATTTAAAAAATTAAAATACTAAAATAATAAGTAAGACATGTGGCATTATTGTGAAATTAAAAATTTTCATTGTCCTCCTACTAGATAATTACCTCTAATGAAATGGGATGCCAAACTATAATTTCTCTATGTTGAAAGTCTCTATTTCCTTTTCGTTTTTACTTCAAGGTGCAAACTTTTATATATTTTTATTTTTATAATTGATAGTGTAGTATTTAATTTCGATGTTAATATTAGTAGAAACAAATTATCAATTGAGTTTATGTTTCTAAATGTAAATTTAAAAGGAAAATTAAAATGTGAATTATCAAGAACTGTCATTTGATGCGACAGTTTTATCTATTATCAATATGTGTTTTTCTGCTATAAAAATATTTTTTTTATTTTAAAACTGGCGTGAAGGGAATTTTTGGAAATATTCGAGGAAATTGCAATATTTTTCTAAATAATCTTAAACTTACCATATTTTCTCTAAATACTTTTTTAAAGGACAATATTTTTATAATAATTTGATATGTATAGTTTACATAGTATTTTTTAAAGAAATAATTATGCATAATATAACACAAGGTGATATTCTAAGTAGTTGGTGTCAAAATTCTAGACTTTTTTCATAGGATAAATTCTGCTTTCAGTCCCACTACTTTGCGAATATAATGGATTTAATCCCTATACTTTAATTTGATCATTTTAGCTTTTGTACTTTCTATATTTCAAAATTTCAGGCCTCGCCAAACGATTTGTTAAATTAATTAAGTTAATTTATACTATTTCCAAAATCTAATGCATCAAATTTATTATCATATATGAAATGTCATGTTAGCCTATCATTTCTACATATTACTTATTAAAAATCCAATTAATGGATTAATGATTGCCACTTGCGTCAAGACTGAAATTTCAAAATTTAAAATGTATAAAGACTTAGAATAATGCAATTGGAGAATATAGATAAAATCTACAACTGTACACATAGTATTAGACCAGTAATTGAATTTAATCAAATGGATTTAACTACTACTATTTAGGTTAAGAATAAAATTTCAAAATTCAAAAAGTACAAGGATTAAAATTGGCTAATTTTAAAAATACAGGGACGATATTGAATCAAATTAAAGTACAAAAATTAAATTCACAATTTTCAAAAAGTATAGAGAATAATCACATAATTTAACATTTTCATATGACACAATTGATTTATCATTTCTATAGAAAATTAAGATTATGAAAACGAGATAACAGAAAGACATTAAAATTAGTATTTAAAAGTTATTATTTATAGAAACAAAGTGTAACATCCCAAATAATAGAAGGTTAGCTTTTTAGAAATTAAGAAAAACTAAATCCCAGCTTAGGAGCTTGGTTGGAAGGGTAGAAAACTAAGGATCAAGCCTTATGGGTTGTTTTTTTTAAATTTTATTTTCCCCCACACTCCCAAAAGACCCAACCCACGTTAGTCATCCTACATGAATATCTTTCCTTACAAATGGGCTAATTGCCAATAGACCTCAAACTTTTTTATTCAACCCAATTTTTTTAAAGTCTCTCCCTAATTCAATTAGAAATCCTATTTGTTATTTTAGCAAATAAAAACCCTACCTCTACTCTCATCTTCACATAATCTCAAGAAAACCCTTTATTACAATCTTATTCTCAAAACCTTGTTGTTGGGAATTTCCTTGAATTCTTGAATCTTTGCAATCAAGCCCTAATCCTTTGTCTTCATCAAAATCCTTGGATCTTGCGTCAATAACTCATCTAATTCTTGTCAAAATCCGTAAGTATTTCGTTCCTTGCCAATTAAGACTTTTCAATTTTAGGTGACGACAAGTTAAAACGGATTAATCAAACTTGTTATTGAATCTTTATTGATTTTGTCGAAAACCCCCTCAAATCTTGAAAACCCATCAATAATCGTCTCGTTTGGTCAATTGAAAGACCCTTGTAGGTGTTTGGATCAAGCTTGAACGTGGGGTGGTCGCTTGAGATCCCGAGAAAGTAAGGTGGGTGACTTTTTACAAAAAAATCGGGTCAAATTTTGAAACTGCCCAGGTACACACGGTCTACCATACGGGCATGTGGCCTGCCCGTGTGGGACACACGATCCCTCACACGATTGTGTCCCCTGTTTCCCCCTTGTAATCGTGATTTGTACACGGCCTGGACACACGGCCGTGTGGCTCCTGCACCTACACTTCTTCGCTTCGCACACGACCTGGGGCCACACACATGGGCTGAACACACAGCTGTGTGGCCCCTGAAACTTAAATTTTATAGTTTTGCCTAATCCTTACTTATTTTATGCGATTTAGTCCCTGATTAGGTTTTTAACGGTATCTAGAGAACTAGATTATGCAATTAGGCCCCGGATTAGGATAGAATGAATAAACACATGGATGAATGATTTTATGATTATATGTTTATGATTAATGATATAAATTCGATTTTATGATTGTATGTTTATGATTAATGATATAAATTCGCAGATGATATCATGACTAACAATGGAATATGATTGCTTAGGAACGTCATATAATATCTTATTACTTTGCATATGCATGGGGGGAAAGATTATGAAAGGTGGAAGATATGACAGTTTATATTGCATATATGTTTGTCTGTTGTGTATTCATAGATTCGCAGATTCCAACTGCGACTTTTATACGTAGTATCCACGACCTTCTCTGATAGCTTTTATGCGTCTTTGTTTGAAGCATTTAAAATGTTTAATTAGGTCTTTGCCTCTAGTTAATTAATTAATTTGTTACTAAATTTAAAGTAAAAAAAGTTGCATTTACTTAGTATAATAAAATATTTTGTATGAATACAATTTATTAATTATTTAGAATGATAATAATTGAAAAATAAGTTATTAATTTAACTGTTTAACTGATTGTTGATTGTAGTGACTGGTTTGACTAATTGATTCTAATAATTGATTCTGTTAACTGGTTTTCTAATAACTGATTTTAGGATAAATAATTATATTCATTTAGTATTTTTAATTCAAAGTATTTATAAATTTAAATTTCATTTACTTACAAATTAATCTAATTTTTTCATTTTAACCTTGTATATATTTCATATATTATTATTAAATAATTCTAAATTTTATATTTTATTATTTATTATCATATATTAGAATTTTTAATATTATTTATCCCACACCATAAAAGTGGAACATATCATCTGAGGCCAAGGTCATTATCCATTCTCAGACACATAAATATATATGTACTATATTAGCGTTGAATTATTACAATGTAAAAGTTGATATTACGTGTCACAGCTTGATTTATTGAACTGATGACTAACATCCTGAAAATCTGACAACATATAATTTCCCCTTTGAAGAGGTAATCATGTGGGTTTAGAAATTTTGAAGCATATTTGTGGAAAGTCAAGGACCTAACATAATCTAAAATACTCTTAATTATTATTTAACTACTCTGTTTTTCGGTTTGTTAGGCGAAAAGACACAGATGTCCCTTAATTTGATGGAGGCCACGGCCATGAGGAAACCATGAAACACTAGAGAAGTATTGATTCTTCACTCCAATCAAAAAAGCCTTCAAATCCGCTAGATTCAAATTAGTTGTTGCATTATCACGAGTGAGTGACGTACACTTGGGTGTTACAAGAGTCACGCAAGTTTAGCAATACTTTTAATAAATATTTTTAGAGTGAAAAAGTGTTTTTAAGAAAGTTCAAAATTTTTGTTTTTATATTTGGCCAATCATTGTAAAGCGTTTTGTTTAAAAATATTTTTATTTCAAAAATATTTTTTAATCAAAAGTGCTTTTTAGAATCATTATTGAAATTAACCCTTAGTCTTTCTTATAATATAATTATTGATAAAATTTTAATAATTTTTTAGTATAATGATAATTTGAATATAAATTATTTTTAATGGAAATAAATATCGGATCAATAAGTGACAATTAGAGATTCATTAATTTTTCAATAGTTACCTACAATAAATCTAGGTTTTGTCTCAATCATTGTAGTCCTAATTGTGATTTGCACTAATTGTGACCATCAAATTCATTCAAAAAAGAACTCTCGATGTTAATGTGTTTTGGAGACTAATCAGCTCTTTGGCAAAAAACACAAGTCTTATAGGCTTAAAGAGAAAGGTATTTGATGGGTAAAGGGATGTTGTTATGATCACACACAAAGGCTATAGTAATCATAATATATATAGGTCATAGAGTGAATCATTCTTGTAAGCATGACTTCGTAGACATATATTGTGATAATTGAATTGTGTAAATAATTTCTATATGTTATTTTAATTAATTGTTCTACAAATTAATTTGAGGTGTTCTAATCAAAGTTAAAACGCTCTAACACATGCATATAACAATTCTTATAATCAAATTTTGAACAATTTTTTAAATTTAAATTGCATCTATTTTATTTATTTTTTACTAATAAAAATGTTATTTAAACTTCATCATTAAATAATTTTTATATTTTATTGTTACTAGGGAAATGGATTACTAGATCAACTCAAACCTAGTTTGAGTTAAACCCAACCTAGTTCAGGAAAAACCTCAAAAAGAAAAGTCATCACTCAACTTGTATATATCTATCAATCTCTTAAATTAGATTTGTTTGTCTTGTTTTGATCTACTTTAAATAAGTTATACTCCTACTTAGGCTAAACATGTGACACTTCTAAAAGGCATCAAGTGGATGTCTGAAGATGGTTCTTCACTTATTACTCGTCAGGATGTCTTAGACTACTCAACCTCCCAAGATTATCTACACGTTGTCATGATCACCCATCTTGAGGAAAGACATCTCCTTCCATCAAGCTACCCACTAAACAAGGTTTGACTACCCGTTTTTCAATGTGAATACTCTTCTCAAAGACCACTGGGACCATCTGGGCATTACAACCTCGTACATCCTCAAAAGGCATAATAGAATGGGTCTCACCCCTTCAAGTACTCCATGATGGTAACCACCTTGCCATGTCACCATTATAGGACAAGGGGTATCTTCTATAAATACCCTCTAATTCGATAAGGAAATGATCTTTTTCGCATGAGCAAACCCTAAATACCTCACTCTGTTTTCAACCTTCTTAGCCCTCATAGCTTACTTCTTACTTCTTCCTCCTTTTGTTCTTTTCCAGTCTCCACCTGTTTAAGTGAATTGACCTCCTTTGCACTACCACGTTCTCCTCCATTGCTTTTCCCTTATTGAGACTTATATCAACAATTGGTGTGGTAAGCATGCACAACCAAACAAAGTGTAGTTTGATCCCTGGTTTCTTCAAGGAAGTCTAAATTTTCCCTTAGCAAGACATCATTGGCTTGGTTTGCATAGTGAAGAACCCAATAAGTATTGAGGTCAATCTCAGTGCATATCACAACTTTAGAGCCAAAAATTAGATTGAATGGTGTTTCACCTATGCTAGAAAGGGATGTCATACGGAAGGCCCAAAGAATACCCAATAGTTCAACCAACAATCTGCCTTTGGCATCATCCACTTTCTTCTTCAATGCCTAAAGAATCTTCTTGTTGGTAGCTTCAGAATGACTATTCATGCTTGTTGCCTTGAGACATAACCCTTTATGTCTCGAGACAATTTGTCGTATGCTTGAGATAAGGGATCTCATATCTCGAGTTGTCTTAAGGCAATCGGTCTTTAAACCCCCAAATCAATTTATTTTTCTCAAAACCTTTCAATTTTTTCCCTCTTTAGAAAACCTCTCTATTCCATCTCTCAAATACTTCATTTTAACTCTATTTCTCTCAAATTTATTGCATCACAACACTACCAACCACCTTCAAACATAAAATCTTTCATCCGTTTGCCACATTTCATCATCAACTCACAAGTTCCCATTTTTTAGGTACTTTGTTTATTTTGTGTCTTAGCATACACCGTCTTTTTGTCATATAAAATGTTGCAACATGTTAAACATTTTGCAAACAAAAAACTGACCAATAGTCCATCCACCACCCGTATATGCTCCCATAGTCCATCCTCGCCACCACCTAATCCAACTTGACCTAACCTTCTACAACTAAACCCTCTTCGTATTCACCCTCATTTGATGATTGCTTCCGCAATCAAGCCGCACAAAACTATAATTACCAACATTATGCTAATTGTTCCCCAATTAGAGATCACCTTATTGATGTCGAGTTCTTGAAGGAACTCGATTTCACCCACTTACAAACTTTTGAAGATGGGGTTGGTCCAACTTTCTATCCATTAATTGCCTCATCCATTCAAATTTGGTCTTAGCCTTTTATTATAATACCACTTTTATTAAAAACCAAACCACCGAGAAAATCATCGAGGTCTCTTCCTACCTTAAGGGCAAATACTTTGACCTCCTACAATCTCAATTTGCCTCCCTCCTTCACCTCCCTAATGATGGCAACATTAATGAAGGCGATCGTGCTAATTACGGTGCTTTCGTCACTTATAAAAATGGCACCCATCTTTTGTTTCATGATCATCTTATTCACCTTATCCTTACTTGTGTATGGCAGCCTATCAACCAACATGTTCGTCTTAGGAACATTAATCGTTGGTGGCTTTCTTGTTCCCGAGACGGTGTCCGTCTTCATCTTGCACATATCCTTATTTCATGACATCATCTCCATTATAAGCAAACTACTCGTCTCTAACACCACTCTTAGCTTTGGGGTATACCTTAGCAACATTTTTGTGAAACTCAATATCAATGTCTTCATAGATACCAGTGTTCATATTACGAGTTTTATTGGTAATAAGACTCTAAAAAATTATGGATATGAGTTCGCGATCAATGGGTGAAGAAAGGTGTGGATCAGTATGTTCAAGAACATTAAGGTGAAGGTCCACAACAAGATGGCAAAAATGATCCTGAGCAACAACACGAGGCACCACCTCCTACGACTCAAGGCGGTCTTGCGGACGCTCTGGCTTTAGATCCGCCATTGTCTCCTCTCACTCTTACACTTTCCTTTGCCATAAATGGCGTCTCGGATAGTGTCAAGACTTTTTCCAGGCACTTTAATGCTAGGCTTAATGTCTTGTCATGTCAAGTAGACATTCATTTTATCGGTTTAGAGGAGCAAACGGTGATGCTCTTATCTCGATTTTGTTCTCCACCACCATTGCCATCAAACATATGATGGTTATTTTTTGTTTTAATTAGGTATTTTGGCTTGAATGGATGTTTAGGACTTATTTGGCTTATGGTTGTTTTTGGTTGGTAAATATTTGCATTGGTCATTTATGTTTTGGGTATTTATTTGAATGTTTTCGATGACTTACTTTAGGTTATTTTTGTTTAAGATGTTTATATCTTTAGCATATTTTCTCATTTCTCTATCTAATTTTTATGAATGATCTTACATTTCTTTTCTTGTTATAGTTTAATTTTGTTTTTATTGCATTTTTCTTCGATGAGCTTTGATTTTGAATTATTCTCCCTTGGTATATTCCACCTAACTTGTTTTCAATCTTTTTGATATAGGAGAAATAATAGAAAAAAATTTCAAATTTACTTAAAAGCAGTGACAAAACAAAAATTTCATTTTAGAAAAGAACATTGCTAATAAGTATTGATTTATATATATTGATTTTCAAAGTCTCTTTATAAATGAATTTTCTCAAAATAATGTCTTCATAAAGTAATTAAAAAGGGGGAGTTTAACTTGAAAATAACATTTGATTTAGGGGAGTTATGCAAAGCAAATTTTCAAAAGTTTTGTTATATAAAAAAGGGGAGATTATTAGATTTGATTTTTAATAGTTTTGATATAACAAACTTAATTATAAAAACCTTTAATCAAATTTGCATAAATTATTTTAATCTTATAAAAATATATTTTTAAATATTAAAAATTTAAAAATAAAGTTTCTAAAGATTTAAACTTTCTACAAAAGTTTTTGGGAACCCTCAAGTCCTTTAAAATGTTTCTAAGCCACATTTTTAAAGGTTCCCAGTCTTGTCTCGAGACACAAGCATGTTTGTCAAGGGACAGACCAACATTGAAGCTAAAAATTCTTCAAAGGAACTTTATCTCGAGACACAAGTCACTTTGTCTCGAGACCATCAAACATCAAAGCCAAGGTAAGATATAAGGGGACCCTGCCTCGAGACAGAAGGTATTCTATCTTGAGACAACCAAACATTGAAGCTAAATGTTTGTTTTAGGGAAACCCTGTCTCGAGACATTTGATTAATTGTCTCGAGACAAGTTCTTTGTGTCTCGAGGGCTCTAGCCCCAACAGTCATATTTTGTTCTTCCTATCTTGAGACAAGAGGTTTGTGTCTTGAGACACACTGCTATAGGGTGCATTAAATACTCGAAATAAATGTTTCTAATGGTTAGAAACTCCCTCCAACAACTCCAAACCTCCAAAAATCAATTAGAGGATATATATTCAAGTCAAGAAAGACTTGAAGACAGAAGAGAAGAACATCCAAACATAGAAATCAAGAGAAAAACATCAAATTCTTTATTCCTTCATTTTTTTTCTCTTGTACATATCTCCTAGGTGCTTATTGTTAAATCTTTTTATCATTCTTATTTCATTTCCTTGAGAAAGGTAAACACTTATAAACACACACCTTTGAGAGGCTTTTATTGTTTACATCTTTTCTTGTACCTACAAAAGGCTACTTAAGGTTTTGAAGGTATAAAACCTAAAGTAATTTGTAAAGGGTTTTAGTTGAGCTACAAAAAACTAGGAAAGGGTTCTAGTTAAGCCTTAAAAACTAGGGGGAATGTTCTATCTTAGTCTTGTGAAAAAAATAAGGATTGTAAATGTTATACATTTTCCTTGAATGGTAATAATTCAAGTATAGTGAAATAGGAAATCCTTAGTTGAGGTATATCAAGGTAGTGGAGGTAAGCAATTAGAGCTGAAACACTATAAATTGAATTGTCCAAACTCTTCTTCCCTTTCCTCATCATTTAGAAAAGGTAAGAAAAATTTGCAAAATTTTTAAAATACCAATTCAACCCCCTCTTGATATTTTCGGGCTTAACACCCAACTCGGATTTAGTCCCAGAGATATATGAATGTGTGTAATGACATTTCAAAACTCCACAACTTTACGAGAACTAGATCTCATAAAAAATAAAATTTTTATTCTTGTAAATAGATTGTTTAGCAATGATTTTATTATTTATTATTATTTATTATTATTATTTTGGAATTTTTTGTAAGTTTTTTTAGATTTTTATTATTTTTTACTAAATTTTAATTATTTTAAAGTTTTTTTAGAATTATTAGAAAATGTTAAAAGTATTAAAATATTATTTTAGTTATAATTCAAGGGTCAAATTAGTTATTGACCCTTTAAATTAACGTGTCACATTATCCCTTTAATCGAAGCTAATGAGCAAGTGACTAGAATTAAACAACTCGATTACATAAGTGATTGTTACGTAACTTTTTGAAAGTTGAATGATTGAAATGTAATTTTTAAACAAAATTTAAGAAATATTGGTATATTTTATCTTAAAATATTTTGCTTGCAAGAACAAAAGAAACTGATGGTTCAAAATAACAAAACTCTAAAAGAAGTCGAAGAAAAATAGAAGAAATTTGAGCAATATAGATAGAAGTCGAAAAAAGTCTACTTGCCAAGAAGCGAGAGAAAGCATAAATAAGTGTACTAAGAGTGATATTGGTTTGGTTAGATTGGATTTTTTGAATTTTAAAAATCATGCATCATAATTCGGTTGGATTCTTTGTTTTTTTTTTTTTAATTTTTAAACTTACTTTGATAAAATAAGTTTTATTTTATTACTCTAGAGTATTATCTGACAAAATTTTAAAGTTTTGTTTGTAAATATTTCTAAAATATAATAATTTTTTAAGAATTATTAAATTATTTTTTATTTTAAATATAAAACATTTATTTTTATATCATAAATAATTATAAATGAAATAAAAATAAATATTGAATAACCAAAAATTTTATATTAATTCGAAATTTTTCTTCCTGAAGCAAGGTTGTAAATAGGTAAAATGGAAACGGTGATTAAGTGTTGTATTTGAGACATTATGGGTACACTCTCTAAATCAGTGATTGATTGTAACAAGTCATAAGTTCAGAGTTCATGGTATACCATGTTCCGACAAAAAACCTTTTCCCATTGACACCTTCTTCCAATCAACTACAAAAATTTCAAACCCTTACCTAACTATTTCATCTCTTTTTCTTTAAAAAAGATCCTCCTTTTTTCCAATTTTGATGTTCCAGTCACGCAATTCATTTCCCTTTCTTTTAAAAACAATGTTTAAGTTGGAAGCGGTGATATATTCAATTTATCGTCTAATCCAAAAACAATAAAACAACATTTATTTTTTTATTTTTTTCAATTTAAAATGAAAATTTTTAATTTAGTAATGATAAAATTATACTTTGGATAAAAAAATGAGAAAATTTTTAAAAAAATTATAAAGATATACACACTTTAATTTTACCAAAAATACACTCCCAATAGGTTAAGGTTAGCATGTAAAAGGAAAATTGCGGTTTTCTTATTTTGCTTACATTAGAAAAGAAAATGAATCCAAAGAAAGAGATATTAATGAGGAAGAGCCATAAGTGACAAGACTTTGTTACGTTTATTAATACCCAGTTTTGAAACACATTTGAATGTTTGCCACTTGGACATCAAATTGCAAGGTGACTTACAAATTTAGGATTCTGTCCCCTTTATCTAGTTGTCTGATTTTTTATATTTATAAAATTAATTATTTAAATTATAATAAAATTTAGTATACTTGCTTAAATTTAACCTATGAATGGCCCCCCATTAAAATATTGACACGCACAAAAACTAAACGGTCCCCTATGCATGTGAAGCGGTTCATTAAATTGAAGAAAGCCAAAACACAGACACATCTGCGGTGCTGAGAAAATGACACAAGAAAATGAAATAAGGCGTTGCCTTGAGTTGGAGACAACTAATGACTAATGTGTGAGAGTTAAATGCCACTTGTCATTGTGCAGGTAAGATATGATGAAGGAGAAAAAAAAAGCAAGGGAAAGGGGGGGGGGTGGATGGTAGTAGATTAAATAAATACAATACAAATATGATTGTTTATTTTATTTTTTTTTCATCAAAACAAAAACATCCCACAAGATATTATAAAATAAAACAAATTTTAGAGGAGAAAAGGAAATTTGATTTCCTCCAAATCGATTTCTAACGTTTCCTCACTGATTTCAAAAGAATTTTTTAAAAAAGAAACACAATTAAATGTGAAAAAAATTAAATTTTTTTTTATTTTTTAAAATTTTATCTATACAATTTAAACATGATATTTTTAGATCATTAAAATTTATATAAATATGCAAATTATGTGAGAGGGGTCTACCCTTTTTTGTCATTGTTTGCTTGATGAAGGGCTTCATCCTTTCAATTTTGATGAGTTAATTACACATTTATGGTGTTCCTTAGAACAAGACAAAGTTGGGACCTTGATACTTTAAAATTTTGCATAAATAGCTATATGTAATTGTTGAGGACAACCCAAATTGCCAATATGTTGAGGTTTCGTAAAAGACCAACCCTTGTAGAACTCAAGTTTGCCCAATTTGGTAATTATCATGAAAACAAAATTAGTACTACAATAATGAAGTTTGATGAATGCAATTAGGGGGTTTGACAAATGTTGGATTTCCGATCTTTTCACCTCCCACTAGGATAATTAGGGTTACCTACTTTTGTAACAGATTCATGTCATACATAACAAATTTCTCGTGTTTTATCATTTTTTTTAAATTTTAACTTTAAATATTAAAATACGAATTTTGAGGCAATATTGGTTACAAAATCAAAAGATAAATTATAAATTTTTAAGAGTTTAAAATAGAAATTTACAATGAGATACACAGAGATGTTCTCGTGTCTTATGATTCTTTCTAATTTCATTTTTAAATATTGAAACTCAAATTTTGAGGTGAAATCCGTTACTAAATTAAAGATAAAATATTAATTTTTAAGAGGTTAAAATGAAAATTTACCATCTAATGCATAGCAAACTTCAAGTGTGTTATGATTTTTTTAAATTTCATTTTTAAATATTAAAATTCAAATTTCGAGGTAAAGTTCTTATGTCTTATGACTTTTTTTTTCAATTCCATTTTTAAATAATGAAACTCGAATTTTGAGGCGCAGTCCGTTACAGAATCAAAGATAAAGTATAAATTTTTAAGAGGTTAAAAGGAAATTTGCCATGTGATGCGTACCAAAGTTCTTATGTCTTGTGATTTTTTTAAATTTAATTTTTAAATATTAAGACTCGAATTTTGAGGCGAAATTGGTTACTGAATCAAAAATAAAGTATAAACTTTTAACAGGTTAAAATGGAAATTTACCATGTGATGCAAGCAAAGTTCTCATGTCTTATGATTCTTTTTAATTTCATTGTTAAAATATTGAAGCTCGAATTTTAAAGTGAAGCCCGTTATAGAACTAAAGATAAAGTATACATATTTAAGAGGTTACAATAAAAATTTATCATGTGATGCATAGTGAAGTTCTTATGTCTTATAATTTTTTTTTCAATTTCATTTTTAAATATTAAAACTTGGACTTCGAAGCAAAGCCTTTACGGAATAAAAAATAAAGTAAAATTTTTGAAGAGGTAAAAATGGAAATTTACATGTGAAGTTCTTATGTCTTATGATTGTTTTCCAATTTTATTTTTAAATATTGAAACTCGAATTTTGAGGCAAAGTCCGTTATGGAATCAAAGATAAAATATAAATTTTTAAGCAGTTAAAATGGAAATTTAACATGTGATGCATAGCGAAGTTCTTATGTCTTATGATTTTTTTAAATTTCATTTTTAAATATTGAAGCTCAAATTTTGGGGTGAAGCCCGTTACGGAATCAAAGATCAAGTATAATTTTTTAAAAGGTTAAAATAGAAATTTACAATGTGATGCATAGCGAAGTTCTTGTGTCTTATGATTTTTTTCAATTTCATTTTTAAATATTGACACTCAAATTTTGAGGTGAAGTCCGTTACGAAATCAAAAATAAAATATAAATTATTAAGAGGTTAAAAAGGAAATTTACCATGTGATGCATAGCGAAGTTCTTATGTCTTATGATGTTTTTTAATTTCATTTTTAAATATTAAAACTCGAATTTTGAGGCGAAGTCAGTTACAGAATCAAAGATATATTATAAAATTTTAAGAGGTTAAAATGGAAATTTACCATGTGATGCACAACGAAGTTCTCGTGTCTTATGATTCCTTTTAATTTCAATTTTAAATATTAAAATTCAAATTTCGAGGCGAAGTCGATTACAAAATCTAAGATAAAGTATAAATTTTTAAGAGTTTAAAATGGAAATTTACAATGTGATGCATAGCGAAGTTCTCGTATCTTATAATTCTTACTAATTTCATTTTTAAATATTGAAACTCAAATTTTGAGGCCAAGTTCGTTACGGAATCAAAGATAAAGTATAAATTTTTAAGAGGTTAAAAGGGAAATTTACCATCTGATGCATAGCGAAGTTCCTATGTCTTATGATGTTTTTAATTTCATTTTTTAAATATTAAAACCCGAATTTGGAGGCGAAGTTGGTTACAAAAACAAAGATATATTATAAAATTTTAAGAGGTTAAAATGGAAATTTACCATGTGATGCACAACGAAGTTCTCGAGTCGTATGATTCTTTTTAATTTCAATTTTAAATATTAAAATTTGAATTTCTAGGCGAAGTCGGTTATAGAATCAAAGATAAAGTATAAATTTTTAAGAGGTTAAAATAGAAATTTACAATGTGATGAATAGCGAAGTTCTCGTGTCTTATGATTCTTATTAATTACGTTTTTAAATATTAAAACTCAAATTTTGAGGCCAAGTCTGTTACAGAGTCAAAGATAAAGTATAAATTTTTAAGAGGTTAATTTGGAAATTTACCATGTGATGCATAGCGAAGTTTTTATGTCATATGAATTTTTTTTCAATTCCATTTTTAGATATTGAAACTCAAATTTTGAGACAAAGTCTGTTACGGTATCAAAAATAAAGTATATATTTTTAAGAGATTAAAATGGAAATTTACCATGTGATGCACATGAAAGTTCTATGTCGTATGATTTTTTTTTCAATTTCATTTTTAAATATTAAAACTCGAATTTTGTGGTGAAGTCAGTTACAGAATGAAAGATATAGTATAAACTTTTAAGAGGTTAAAATGAAAATTAACCATGTGATGCACAGAGAAGTTCTCGTGTCTTATGATTCTTTTTTATTTCATTTTTAAATATTGAAACTCGAATTTTGAGGCAAAGTCTGTTACGGAATCAAAGATAAAATATATATTTTTAAGAGGTTAAAATGGAAACTTACCTTGTGATGCATAATGAAGTTCTTATATCTTAGCATTGTAAAAAAAAAAAAAGTTCTTATGTCTTATGATTTTTTTTCAATTTCATTTTTAAATATTGAAACTCAAATTTTGAGGCGCAGTCCATTACGGAATCAAAGATAAAGTATAATTTTTTAAGAGGTTAAAAAAGAAATTTACTATGTAATGTATATCGAAGTTCTTATGATACATGCACGAGTGAAGTGAAATTTATTAGATTCCAATCATCAAAACTGCCAATTTTTAGGCTTGGGAAATTAGCAGACTTGCGACGACTTTTTAGATGGGATCCTGGAATTTTTGGGTTGAGATGTCTCGTGATATTTGAAGATCTATCTCTTAGCTTTGAAACGCATTTTGAATCACTCGACTTTGAGTTCGGGAGCTAAAGTTATGACCGTTTTAGTGAAGACTGCACGAGTAGAATTTCTAAACGGGATTATGATGAGAATTATGAATTTCGGACTTTTAATTCGAGTTTAAATCATATTGGGTTTGGGTTTTAGACTTAATTTTGATTATATATGAGCCCAATATTATATTTTTCAGATCTTATTATTTTATTATTATTTTATTCCGAATTTTTTTATAATTATTAAGTATTTTAAGTTATTTAGGAGTTTTATGTTAACAATAAAATTTAGTTTAAAACTACTTCTTGTTTAGATTAAATTAGAATTCTGGTATACTTAAGAGTTTTATTTAGATTTATTTAGCTAGCCTATATATAGCATTTGCATTGTACACAATTCATTCGATTCATTATTATTTTATTTTTCTTTTGAGTTAATAAATTCTCACTGGGTTTTTTTTTTCAAGAATTTCTCTTGAGTTTCTTTTAGAAGAGTTTTAACAATCTTTTTAGATTGTGGGGATCATCTTCAAACTTTTTCTTGCCAAGGTTTCTATCTTGGAGGGGAAATTAGAGCCGCTTGAAGGGGGTTGTGGATTCTTCGTGTTTGCAAGGCTTCTTAGGACTTCCACACGCCACGTTCTATCTTTCCATTTATCTTCTTTATTCGCTTCCTTAATATTTGATTTATTATTTTATTTTAGTTATTTATTTTAATTGTTATATCTGACTTGGAGTCAAATTTCGTTTTAGGTTGTGTCAAAATCCAAGTTTCTTTCCGAACGTCTAGAGCCCCAAGTCAAATCCACGACTTTGACAAACTTTACGATCCGCTTTTGCATTCATCCATCGACTCATCCTTTATCATCTTATGTCATATGATTTTTTTCATTTCATTTTAAAACATTAAAACTCAAAATTTGAGGCGAAGTTGGTTACAGAATCGAAGATATAATATAAACTTTTAAGAGGTTAAAATAAAAATTTACCATGTGATGGATAACGAAAGTCTCATGTCTTATGTAAGTGTTGACAACAACCCAAATTGCCAATATGTTGAGGTTTTCTACAAGACCAACCCTTGTAGAACTAAAGTTTTCCCAATTTGGTAATTATCATGAAAACAAAATTAGAACAACAATAATGAAGTTTGATGACTGCAATTTGGGGGTTTGACAAATGTTGGATTTCCAATCTTTTCACCACCCACTTGGATATTTAGGGTCGCCTACTTTTGTAACAGATTCATGTGATGCATGGCAAACTTCTTGTGTTTTATGATTATTTTTAATTTCATTTTTAAATATTAAAATTCAAATTTTGAGGCGAAATTCGGTACGGAATCAAATATAAAGTATAAATTTTTAATAGGTTAAAATAGAAATTTACAATGTGATGCAGAGCGAAGTTCTTGTGTCTTATGATTCTTTTTAATTTCATTTTTAAATATTGAAACTTGAATTTTGAGGCGAAGTTGTTACGGAATCAAAGATAAAGTATAAAATTTAAAGAGGTTACAATCGATATTTACCATGTGATGCATAGTGAAGTTATTATGTCTTATGATATTTTTTAAAATTTCATTTTTAAATATTAAAACTCGAATTTATAGGCAAATTCGGCTACAGAAATCATAGATATAGTATAAAGTTTTATGAGGTTAAAATTGAAATTTACCATTTGATGCATAGTGAAGTTCTCGTGTTTTATGATAATTTTTTTATTTTTAAATATTAAAATTCGAATTTCGAGGCAAAGTCAGTTATAGAATCAAAGATAAAGTATAAATTTTTAAGAGGTTAAAATGGAAATTTACAATGTGATGCATAGATAAGTTCTTGTGTTTTATGATTCTTTTTAAATATTGAAACTCAATTTTGAGGCACAATCCGTCACAGAATTAAAGATAAAATATAAATTTTTAAGAGGTTGAAATGGTAATTTACAATGTGATGCTTAGTGAAGTTCTCGTGTCTTATGATTCTTTTTAATTTCATTTTTAAATATTGAAACTCAAACTTTAAGGCTAAGTCCATTACGGAATTAAAGTTAAAATATAAAGTGTTAAGAGGTTAAAGTGGTAATTTACAATGTGATGCGTAGTGAAGTTCTCATGTCTTATGATTCTTTTTAATTTTATTTTAAATATTGAAACTCGAACTTTGAGGCGAAGTTCATTACGGAATTAAAGATAAAGTATAAAGTTTTAAGAGGTTAAATTGGAAATATACCATGTGATGCATGGAAAACTTCTCGTGTTATATGAATCTTTTTAATTTCATTTTTAAATATTAAAACTCAAATTTCGTGGCGAAGTTGATTACAGATTCAAAGATAAAGTATAAACTTTTAAAAGGTTAAAATGAAAATTTACAATGTGAAGTAGAGCGAAGTTCTTGTGTCTTATGATATTTTTTAATTTTCATTTCTAAATATTGAAACTCGAATCTTGTGGCAAAGTTGGTTACAGAATCAAAGATAAAGTATAAAATTTTGAGAGGTTCAAATAGAAATTTACCATGTGATGCATAGCGAAGCTCTCATGTCTTATGATTCTTTTTAATTTAAATATTAAATATTAA
This sequence comes from Gossypium hirsutum, assembly GCF_007990345.1. Lineage (NCBI taxonomy): Eukaryota > Viridiplantae > Streptophyta > Magnoliopsida > Malvales > Malvaceae > Gossypium > Gossypium hirsutum. The sequence goes on from NC_053443.1 coordinate 34,558,726, forward strand.
AATTTACAATATGATGCATAGCAAAGTTCTCGTGTAATATGAATCTTTTTAATTACATTTTTATATATTGAAACTAGAATTTTGAGACAAAGTCCGTTACGAAATTATAGATGAAGTATAAATTTTTAAAAGGTTAAAATGGAAATTTACCATATGATGCATAGCAAACTTCTCGGGTTTTATTGTTTTTCTTAAGATATAGTGTAAATTTTTAATAAGTTAAAATGGAAATTTACAATGTGATGCATAGAGAAGTGCTCGTGTCTTATGATTCTTTTTAACTTCATTTTTAAACATTGAAACTCGAATTTTAAGGCAAATTCCGTTACGGAATTATAGATAAATTATAAATTTTTAAGAGGTTAAAATAGAAATTTACCATGTGATGCATAGCAAACTTCTCGTGTTTTAATTTTTTTATTTAATTTCATTTTTAAATATTAAAATTCAAATTTCGAGACTAAGTTGGGTACAAAATAATATAAAGTATAATTTTTTAAAAGGTTAAAACAGAAATTTACCAAGTGACACATAACAAACTTCTCTTGTCTTATGATTCTTTTTAATTTCATTTTTCACTATTGAAACTCGAATTTTGCGGCGAACTCCGTTACAAAATGAATGATAAAGTATAAATTTTTAAGAGGTTAAAATGGAAATTTACCATGTGATGCATAGCAAACTTCTAGTGTTTTATGATATTTTTAAATTTCATTTTTAAATATGAAAATTTGAATTTCGAGGCAAAGTCGGTTACAAAATCAAAGATACAGTATAAATTTTTGACTGGTTAAAATGGAAATTTAAAATGTGATGCATAGCAAAGTTCTTGTGTCTTCTGATTGTTTTAAAGTTATTTATAAATATTGAAACTCGAATTTTGAGGCGAACTCCGTTACAAAATTAAAGATAAAGTATAAATTTTTAAGTGGTTAAAATGGAAATTTACCATGTGATGCATGGAAAACTTCTCGTGTTATATGAATCTTTTTAATTTCATTTTTAAATATTAAAACTCAAATTTCGTGGCGAAGTCGGTTACAGATTCAAAGATAAAGTATAAACTTTTAAAAGGTTAAAATGAAAATTTACAATGTGAAGTAGAGCGAAGTTCTTGTGTCTTATGATATTTTTTAATTTTCATTTCTAAATATTGAAACACGAATTTTGTGGCGAAGTCGGTTACAAAATCAAAGATAAAGTATAAAACTTTGAGAGGTTCAAATGGAAATTTACCATGTGATGCATAGCTAAGTTCAAAGATAAAGTATATATTTTTAAGAGGCTAAAATGGAAATTTATAATTTGATGAATAGCGAAGTTCTCGTGTGTTATGATTCTTTTTAATCTAACTTTTTAATATTAAAACTCGAATTTTGAAGGGAAGTCTGTTATGGAATTAAAGAAAAAGTTTAAATATTTAAGAGGTTAAAATGAAAATTTACCATGTGATGCATAGCAAACTTCTCATGTTTTATGATTTTTTTAATTTCATTTTTAAATATTAAAATTCAAATTTCGAGGCAACGTCGGTTATAGATCAAAGATAAAGTATAAATTTTTAAGAAGTTAAAATGAAAATTTATATGTGATGTATTGCAAACTTCTCGTGTTTTATGATTTTTTTAATTTAATTATTAAATATTAAAATTTGAATTTTGAGGTCAAGTCGGTTATCGAATCAAAGTTAAAGTATAAACTTTTAAGAGGTTAAAATGGAAATTTACAATATGATGCATAGCGAAGTTCTCGTGTATTATGAATCTTTTTACTTTTATTTTTAAATATTGAAACTCGAATTTTGAGGCAAAGTCCAATACGGAATTATAGATAAAGTATAAACTTTTAAAAGGTTAAAATGGAAATTTACCATGTGATGCATAGCAAACTTCTCGGGTCTGATTATTCTTCTTAAGATATTCTAAATTTTTAAGACGTTAAAATGGAAATTTACAATGTGATGCATAGAGAAGTGGTCGTGTCTTATGATTCTTTTTAACTTCATTTTTAAATATTGAAACTCAAATATTGAGGCAAAGTCCGTTACGGAATAATAGATAAAGTATAAAATTTTAAGAGGTTAAAATGGAAATTTACCATGTGATGCATAGCATACTTCTTGTGTTTTATGATTTTTTTAAATTTCATTTTTAAATATTAAAATTCAAATTTCGAGACTAAGTCGGGTACAGAATCAAATATAAAAGTATACATTTTTAAAAGGTTAAAATGAAAATTTGAAACTCAAATTTTGAGGTGAACTCCGTTACGAAATTAAAGATATAGTATAAATTTTTAAGAGTTTAAAATAGAAATTTACCGTGTGATGCATAGCAATCTTCTAGTGTTTTATGATTTTTTTTAATTTCATTTTTAAATATTAAAATTCAAATTTTGAGGCAAAGTCAATTACATAATCAAAGATACAGTATAAATTTTTAACAGGTTAAAATGGAAATTTAAAATGTGATGCATAGCAAAGTTCTCGTGTCTTCTAATTGTTTTAAATTTATTTATAAATATTGAAATTTGAATTTTGAGCCGAACTCCGGTATAGAATTAAAGATAAAGTATAAACTTTTAAGTGGTTAAGATGGAAATTTACCATGTAATGCATGGAAAACTTCTCATGTAATATAAATCTTTTTAATTTCATTTTTAAATATTTAAACTCAAATGTCGAGGCGAAGTCGGTTAAAAAATCAAAGAAAAACTTAAAGAATATATTTTTAAGAGGTTAAAATGGAAATTTATAATTTGATGAATAGCGAAGTTCTCGTGTTTATGATTCTTTTTAATTTAATTTTTTAATATTAAAACTTGAATTTTGAAGGGAAGTCTGTTATGGAATTAAAGAAAAAGTTTAAATATTTAAGAGTTTAAAATGAAAATTTACCATGTGATGCATAGCAAACTTCTCATGTTTTATGATTTTTTTAATTTCATTTTTTAAATATTAAAATTCAAATTTCAAGGCAATGTCGGTTATAGAATCAAAGATAAAGTATAAAATTTTAAGAGGTTAAAATGGAAATTTATATGTGATGCATTGCAAACTTCTTGTGTTTTATGTTTTTTTTAAATTTAATTATTAAATATTAAAATTCAAATTTCGAGGTAAAGTCGGTTATCAAATCAAAATAAAAATTCCGTGTTATGAATCTTTTTACTTTCATTTTTAAATATTGAAACTCGAATTTTTTGGCAAATTTCATTACAAAATTATAGATAAAGTATAAATTCTTAAAAGGTTAAAATGGAAATTTACCATGTGATGCATGGCAAACTTCTCGGGTCTTATTCTTCTTCTTAAGATATAGTGTAAATTTTTAAGAGGTTAAAATAGAAATTTACAATGTGATGCATAGAGAATTGCTCGTGTCTTATGATTCTTTTTAACTTCATTTTTAAATATTGAAACTCAAATTTTAAGGCAAAGTCCGTTACAGAATTATAGATAAAATATAAATTTTTAAGAGGTTAAAAAGGAAATTTACCATGTGATGCATAGCACACTTCTCGTGATTTATGATTTTTTTAATTTCATTTTTAATATTAAAATTCGCATTTCGAGACTAAGTTGGATACAGAATCAAATATAAAGTATACATTTTTAAAAGGTTAAAATGGAAATTTACCATGTGATGCATAGGAAACTTCTTGTATCTTATGATTCTTTTTAATTTCATTTTTAACTATTGAAACTCGAATTTTGAGGCGAACTCCGTTACGAAATTAAATATAAAGTATAAACTTTTAAGAGTTTAAAATGGAAAATTACCGTGTGATGCATAGCAAACTTCTAGTGTTTTATGATTTTTTAATTTCGTTTTTAAATATTAAAATTTGAATTTCGAGACAAAGTCAGTTACAGAATCAAAGATACAATATAGATTTTTAACAGGTTAAAATGGAAATTTAGAATGTGATGCATAGAAAAGTTATCGTGTCTTCTGATTGCTTTAAATTTATTTATAAATATTGAAACTCGAATTTTGAGGCGAACTCTATTATGGAATTAAAGATAAAGTATAAATTCTTAAGTGGTTAAAATGAAAATTTAACATGTGATGCATAGAAAAGTTATCGTGTCTTCTGATTTTTTAAATTTTTTTATGAATATTGAAACTCAAATTTTGAGGCGAACTCCATTACTGAATTAAAGATAAAGTATAAAATTTTAAGTGGTTAAAATGGAAATTTACCATGTGATGCATGAAAAACTTCTCGTGTTATATGAATCTTTTTAATTTCATTTTTAAATATTAAAACTCGAATTTCGAGGCGAAGTCGGTTACAGAATCAAAGAAAAACTTAATGTATATATTTTTAAGAGGTTAAAATGGAAATTTATAATTTGATTAATAACGAAGTTCTCATGTGTTATGAATCTATTTAATTTAATTTTTTAATATTAAAACTCGATTTTTGAAGGAATGTCTGTTATGGAATTAAAGAAAAAGTTTAAATATTAAAGAGGTTAAAATGGAAATTTACCATGTGATGTATAGCAAACTTCTCGTGTTTTATGATTTTTTTAATTTAATTTTTAAATATTAAAATTTGAATTTCGAGGCAACGTCAGTTATAGAATCAAAGATACAGTATAAATTTTTAAGAGGTTAAAATGGAAATTTATATGTGATGCATTGCAAACTTCTCATATTTTATGATTTTTTAAATTTAATTATTAAATATTAAAATTCAAATTTCAAGGACAATTCGGTTAGCGGATCAAAATTAAAGTAAAAACTTTTAGGAGTTTAAAATGGGAATTTACAATGTGATGCAGAACAAAGTTCTCGTGTATTATGAATCTTTTTAATTTCATTTTCAATTATTGAAACTAGAATTTTGAGGCAAAGTCCGTTATGAAATTATAGATAAAGTATAAATTTTTGCAAGGTTAAAAAGGAAATTTACCATGTGATGCATAGCAAACTTCTTAGGTCTTATTATTCTTCTTAAGATATAGTGTAAATTTTTATTTAAGAGGTTAAAATGGAAATTTACATTGTGATGCACAGAGAAGTGCTCGTGTCTTATAATTCTTTTTAACTTCATTTTTAAATATTGAAACTTGAATTTTGAGGCAAAGCCCGTTATGGAATTATAGATAAAGTATAAATTTTTAAGAGGTTAAAATGAAAATTTACCATGTGATGCATAGCACACTTCTTGCGTTTTATGATTTTTTTTTTAATTTCATTTTTAAATATTAAAATTTGAATTTCGAGACTAAGTTGGGTACATAATCAAATATAAAGTATACATTTTTAAAAGGTTAAAAGGAAAATTTACCATGTGATGCATAGGAAACTTCTCGTATCTTTTGATTCTTTTTAATTTCATTTTTAACTATTGAAACTCGAATTTTGAGACGAACTCCGTTACGAAATGAAAGATAAAGTATAAACTTTTAAGGGTGTAAAATGGAAATTTACTGTGTGATGCATAGCAAACTTCCAGTGTTTTATGATTTTTTTAATTTCGTTTTTAAATATTAAAATTTGAATTTCGAGACAAAGTCGGTTACAAAATCAAAGATACAGTATAAATTTTTAACAAGTTAGAATGGAAATTTAAAATGTGATGCATAGAAAAGTTATCGTGTCTTCTGATTTTTTTAAATTTTTTTTATGAATATTGAAACTCAAATTTTGAGGCGAACTCCATTACTGAATTAAAGATAAAGTATAAAATTTTAAGTGGTTAAAATGGAAATTTACCATGTGATGCATGAAAAACTTCTCGTGTTATATGAATCTTTTTAATTTCATTTTTAAATATTAAAACTTGAATTTCGAGGCGAAGTCGGTTACAGAATCAAAGAAAAACTTAATGTATTTATTTTTAAGAGGTTAAAATGGAAATTTATAATTTGATGAATATCGAAGTTCTCGTGTGTTATGAATCTATTTAATTTAATTTTTTAATATTAAAACTCGAGTTTTGAAGGGATGTCTGTTATGAAATTAAAGAAAAAGTTTAAATATTAAAGAGGTTAAAATGGAAATTTACCATGTGATGTATAGCAAACTTCTCGTGTTTTATGATTTTTTTAATTTAATTTTTAAATATTAACATTTGAATTTCGAGCAATGTCTGTTATAGAATCAAAGATACAGTATTGATTTTTAAGAGGTTAAAATGAAAATTTATATGCAATGCATTGCAAACTTCTCATGTTTTATGATTTTTTTAATTTAATTATTAAATAGTAAAATTCAAATTTTGAGGCCAATTCGGTTGGCGGAACAATAGTAAAGTATAAATTTTTAAGAGTTTAAAATGGAAATTTACAATGTGATGCAGAGCAAAGTTCTCGTGTATTATGAATCTTTTTAATTTCATTTTTAAATAAACTAGAATTTTTAGGCAAAGTCCGTTACGAAATTATAGATAAAGTAAAAAATTTTAAAAGGTTAAAATGGAAATTTACCATGTGATGCATAGCAAACTTCTCGAGTCTTATTATTCTTTTTAAGATATAGTGTAAATTTTTAAGAGGTTAAAATGGAAATTTACAATGTGATGCATAGAGAATTGCTCGTGTCTTATGATTCTTTTTAACTTCATTTTTAAAGATTGAAACTAGAATTTTAAGGCAAAGTTCGTTATGGAATTATAGATAAAGTACAAATTTTTAAGAGGTTAAAATGGAAGTTTACCATGTGATACATAGCAAACTTGTCGTGCTTTATGATTTTTTTTTAAATTTCATTTCTAAATATTAAAATTCACATTTCGAGACTAAGTCGGGTACAAATCAAATATAAAGTACAAATTTTTTAAAGGTTAAAACGGAAATTTACCATGTAACGCATAGGAAACTTCTCGTATCTTATGGTTCCTTTTAGTTTCATTTGTAACTATTGAAACTCGAATTTTGAGGCGAACTCCATTACGAAATGAAAGATAAAGTATAAATTTTTAAGAGGTTAAAATGGAAATTTACAATGTGATGCATAGAGAAGTGGTCGTGTCTTATGATTCTTTTTAACTTCATTTTTAAATATTGAAACTCAAATTTTGAGGTAAAGTCCGTTACGGAATTATAGATAAAGTATAAATTTTAAGAGGTTAAAATGGAAGTTTACCATGTGATACATAGCAAACTTGTCGTGTTTTATGATTTTTTTAATTTCATTTTTAAATATTAAAATTCAAATTTCGAGACTAAGTCGGGTACAAATCAAATATAAAGTACACATTTTTCAAATGTTAAAATGGAAATTTACCATGTAATGCATAGCAAACTTCTCGTGTCTTATGATTCTTTTTAATTTCATTTTTAACTATTAAAACTCAAATTTTGAGGCGAACTCCATTATGAAATGAAAGATAAAGTATAAATTTTTAAGAGGTTAGAATGGAAATTTACCATGTGATGTATAACAAACTTCTAGTGTTGTATGATTTTTTTTAATTTCATTTTTAAATATTAAAATTCAAATTTCAAGGCAAAGTCGTTTACAAAATCAAAGATACAGTATAAATTTTTAACAGGTTAAAATGGAAATTTAAAATGTGAGGCATAGTAAAGTTCTCGTGTCTTCTGATTGTTTTAAAGTTATTTATAAATGTTGAAACTCGAATTTTGAGGCGAACTCCGTTACGGAATTAAAGATAAAGTATACATTTTTAAGTGGTTAAAATGAAAATTTACCACGTGATGCATGGAAAACTTCTTGTGTTATATGAATCTTTTTTAATTTCATTTTTAAATATTAAAACTCAAATTTCGTGGCGAAGTCGGTTACAAAATCAAAGAAAAAGTTAAAGTATACATTTTTAAGATGTTAAAATGAAAATTTATAATTTGATGCATAGCAAAGTTCTTGTGTGTTATGATTCTTATTAATTTAATTTTTTAATATTAAAACTCGAATTTTGAAGGGATGTTTGTTATGGAATTAAAGATAAAGTTTAAATATTTAAGAGGTTAAAATGGAAATTTACCATGTGATGCATAGAAAACTTGTCGCGTTTTATGATTTTATTTAATTTTATTTTTAAACATTAAAATTCGAATTTTGAGGAAACGTCGGTTACAAAATCAAAGATAAATTATAAATTTTTAAGAGATTGAAATGGAAATTTATATGTGATGCATTGCAAACTTGTCGTGTTTTATGATTTTTAATTTAATTATTAAATATTAAAGTTCGAATTTCGAGACCAAATCGGTTATTGATCAAAATTAAGGTACAAATTTTTAAGAGGTTAAAATAGAAATTTACAATGTGATGCATAGCGAAGTTCTCGTTTTAATTTCATTTTTAATTATTAAAACTCGAATTTTTAGGCAAAGTCCATTACGGAATTATAGATAAAGTATAAATTTTTAAATGGTTAAAATAGAAATTTACCATGTAATGCATAGCAAACTTCTCGGGTCTTATGATTCTTCGTAAGATATAGTGTAAATTTTTAAGAGGTTAAAATAGAAATTTACAATGTAATGCATAGCAAAGTGCTCGTGTCTTATGATTCCTTTTAACTTCATTTTTAAATATTGAAACTCCAATTTTGAGGCAAAGTCTGTTACGAAATTATAGATAAAGTATAAACTTTTAAGAGGTTAAAATGAAATTTACCATGTGATGCATAGCAAACTTCTCATGTTTTATGATTCTTTTAATTTTACTTTTAAGTATTAAAATTCAAATTTCGAGACTAAGTCCGATACAGAATCAAATATAAAGTATAAAATTTTAAAAGGGTAAAACAGAAATTTACCATGTGATGCATAGCAAACTTTTTGTGTCTTATGATTGTTTTTAATTTCATTTTTAACTATTGAAACTCGAATTTTGAGTCGAACTCCGTTACGAAATGAAACATAAAGTATAAATTTTTAAGAGGTTAAAATGGAAATTTACCATGTGATGCATAGCAAACTTCTAGTGTTTTATGATTTTTTTTAATTTCGTTTTTAAATATTTAAATTTGAATTTCGAGGCCAAGTCAGTTATTGATGCGATCTCATATTCGTTGGATGAATCGAATCGCTTGTTTCCCGATCGTAAAATTATGTAGCAAAGAATTCATTTAACAAGGGGTTGATTTCAAAGAAAGATAGGATTAACAAAACAAAATGTAAAGTAGATACGAATTAATGGGTGAATGGAAGTTGAACCTAACAGCTGAAGAATGAACCAATATTAAGAGATAAAGACCCAATTCTTATATGATAAGCTATTAAGGTGACAATGGTAAAAAGGATAGGACCGTAACCCTCTATCTATTGGAGATAGGAACCAGTCGATATAGGTTGAACGCCACACTAGTTGGAGTGATAAGTTCACAAACAGAAACAGATTGACGCCACTAGATGAGCTAGATAAGTCAATTTGAGTCATAAAGAACAATGAGAGTTGAACAACTCACAAATATATTAAAATTCATTCAAGGATCAAAAGTTCTTGTTACAAGTTACAAGTGAACTATTTATAGGCTACAAGGTACCAGCCGAATAGTCAAGAAGTAATTCAAACTAAATGAAGCTGGAATTCAATTAATTCAGCTGATTAATTCCTTGTAAAATTTAATTGATAAAGGTTGACATTAGCTTTGACAATTGGAGTTCCCGAGTAGTCAATGAAGTGGACTTAGAAGTTGAGCTGAATGAACAAGGAGCTTGATCGATCAGGAGGGTTTATGAGCTTTAGTAAATGCCTCATTGGTTCACCGAATGTACAAGTAGCTGGTGAATGTATCTTGTGGCGTCTGAATAGTCTTTGGTGTGAACATATGGATTTCGACAGTCCCTTGGGTGTGAAGATCAAGAATTGGACGGTCCATTAGTGTAAACAAAAGTAGCTGGCTGATTAGCTCAAGTAAAGTTTAATTATTGACATATCCTTTCATGAATGATCACTTGGAAGAGTGTACCAAACAACTCCAAGATACATGAATATTCAGGTGCATGTTCCTTCATAACTGAACTCCAATGAATCTGAAACCAATGCATGTATGTCCAGCCGCCTAATTGAATAACCTATAAAACAAAGTAAAGACTCAGTTAAATACAACATTAAGACAAACTAAAACATAATTTAATTTGTATGAAACTAAGACATAATTAAAATGTCTGACTTAAGACATGTATTAATGTTGTACGAAATAGAACATAATTAATAGACTTAAAACAAATTAAGATACTCAGATTATGACACAAATAATTCTCAAATTAATAATGATTAAAATAACTAAAAGAGTTTAAGTCTTATTCCAGCAACTAAGTTAGCTAGCTAAGATTGAAATCGGTTTGAAGCAGGTTGCATGGGGCGTATGTCGAGCACTCCCAAGCTTGATCAATGAATCCGGTCAGAGCTTCTCCCCAAACTTGATCAACGAGGCCTGAGATAGCTTCTTTGAATTTCTTGGCTCAAGCACGAGTAATTGGCCCCGTTGGCAACTGTTAGAATTAAGTGACCCGAATTCTTATTTAAATAAAATACTGTGGTAAAATAAAATAAAAGTAAAATCCCTATAGAATTATACTTCTTGTATTTTATTTTAGAATAAGGTTTTTAAAACCTTATTAAACTCCATCTATTTGATATTGATTAGAATAAGATGTTTCACTCCTATTAGAATATGGTTTTACAAGCCTATAAATAGACATAGTCTACTCCTCTTGTAATTAATTCAAATTCGACATAGTGAATTTTTTTCTCCTCTACCCTTGGTTTTTTCTCGAAAGGGTTTCCATGTAAACAAATAGTTAGCGTGTTGCAACTTAGAATATAACATAAACAAATTAGCCTATGTATAATAGCTTAGATATTATTCAGCGTTCAAATAGTAACTCAGTCTTGTCAACTTAAGACAGTTTCAGACACAAAACAGTCTTGGTACATAACAGATCAGTTACAAATGCATGTGTAATGCAAATTCAGTAGCAGATACAGATGTAATAAAGACACAGATACAAATACAGATGCAATTTCCTACCCCAATCGCTACACACCATCTCGACCCACCCTACACATCAATAGATATATAATGCCCATTTATCCTTACACACCTCATAGTATCGGTGTGACACGTTGCAGTGTTTACAATCTCACTGCCAGATCAAACATAATTATGGGTGGTTTAGCTACCAAACCAGTACAAAACACTTCCTTCAATTCATAACTCCCACTCCATGCAGATGCAAAACAGATGACAAATATATATAATTCAGATGCAGATACGATCACACACTTCCAGTATAATTGAGTGTCGATAGCATTAATATCCAACTCATACCGATATCCAGAGTGGCTAATATTCACGATAAAATAGATCATACAACTCAGTTTAGTTCCTATACATCCTGCGGACGACTTACATTCGCCTCACACATCAACTACAACTTTAATAGAATTTCAGTTTTCAGGCTCACACGCCCGTGTGGCTCCACATGGTTTGGCACATGGCTGTGTGGCTTGCCCGTGTGACCCAAATCCGAAGTCAATGAGTTACACTACCTGGACACGCGCCCGTGTGATCCAAAATCAAAGTCAGTGAGTTACATGGCCTGGGCACACGCCCGTGTGTCAGCCCGTGTGACCTGCACCTTATTTTCCAACACATGGTCTAACATACACCCGTGTGACCCAAATCCAAAGTCAAGGAATTACATGGTCCACCACACGGCCTCCCTCACGACCGTGTGGCAGCTCGTGTGCCATCGACAGTCTCGTTTTTGACAAAGAACAACGCAAAAAAGAAAGGGGTTTCGATACCCACCTGTTACATGACGCTGTAAAAGCACCCAAATGCAAATTCTAAGCCTAAAACAAGTTCCAAACGTCTCATTCAATGAAACATTCGCAAACACGAAAGTTACAACAATCAAATTTTGTTGAAACCTTCAACTCACTACACAAAACGGATGGAAGCCTACTTACCGTGGTACACGTTCGGTTCCTAAAAAAGTCGAGAAGCATTAAACATCTCTTGAATCTCCCCTAGCGCATCAAAACACAATAAACAATAGGACTATCACACACCTAAGGATTTTGAATACTTTCCTCAATTCACACAATAACACTTTAAAACGGAAATAACCGACCCAATTACCTTAAAATGTACCAGAGTAAGCAAAATCGCAACCCAATGTAGCAATTACGAAAGACGGACAGAACTAAAGAAAGTTTTAGAAGAATTGTAAACTAGACTAAAGAAAGAAATAAAAAAATGGGAAGAAACAAAAAGGAACGTCTAAAATATCAGAAGAGGGAAGAAGCCATTTAAAAATTCATATCAGTTTTACAGAAAAGTGCAAAAACATAAATCCTTATTGCATACGCAAGGACTCAAACACGAAAGTAGAAAATAGGTAAACACTTAACCAGTGAACCATCAGATTCATTCTTTACATAAAAGGTATAGAATTAAACTTAAACGAGGAATCCTAAACCAAGGGCTCAAATAAAGAAATTAGCAAAATTTTAAAATTTATGCGACTCGAACCTCAAATCTCAAGTGAGCCACCAAAACACACAACCACAAAAGAAAACACATGTTTATTGACACAACTTAATAATAAAAACGCAAATTTTGGGGTGTTACACCAACTCGGTTACAAAGTCAAATATGAAGAATAAATTTGTAAGAGGTGAAAATAGATATTTACAAGGTGATGCATAGCGAAGTTCTCATGTCTTATAATTCTTTTTAATTTCATGTAACACCCCAAACTTGGCTTAGATGTTATGTCCAGATTTTGAAGAATTAAATCAGCTTATTTAAAAACTTGCGTTTCAATGAAACTCAAAGTGCGTTTCGGAAACATAAAATTTGGCAAAACTTCCACAAATGTTTAGAAAAAACTTAAATTCGGAATCACTTATCTCAATCCCAAAATTTGATTTCAAAATCGTGTTTTGAAAATAAGTATTTTGGCAAATCATTTCCAGCTTAAAGATAATCACTTGATAAAATTATTTGTTTATTTACAAAAAAACTCTTTAGGGGTTACTTAATTTTGCAGCAAAAAAACTTTCAGAGTTTTAACTTTGAAAACCGAATTTTAAATTGTTAACCCGTGAGGTTTTTCAGTTTCATTTTAAAATACTCAAAACTAAACAGACAAAACCAAAAACGAAGTCTAAACAAATTTACAGTCCCAAAATAATTAAAAACATAAACTATCCTATTTTATTAATCGATAATCAATCTGAGCTCCCGCACGCCTTCCGATCCTAAACTCAAAGTTAACTTGAAAAGTCAGAGACAAAACAAAGGGGTGAGCTTTAGAGCCCAGTGTATAACAAGACTTGAACACGGAACACACATATCACAATATACAAATCAGAATATCATAAAGAATTTTATCATGTGCAATTGAACAGAAATGAGAATGCATGATTATGTCAATGCGATATTTTTTAGAAATCATAATGCAGATTTTTCAGAAAATTTCCTACCCATCTCTGGTACACACCAAAATAGAGTTCCCCAGAACTCGTCCATCTAAATCACACCAACATAAAATTGTGGACATTGCCACCAGAGATTACAGTTAAAATTGTCAAATAAAAAATATGTGGTCAAGCCACTATATTGCAGCAAAGCTGCCAAAACAGATATGAGTGGATGAGCCACTATAATTGCAGACAAGCTGCCAGACAAAAATGTTGTTAAACCACCAAAATGTGCAGATAATTAAACTGCCAAAATCTTCCTCCTTTCAACATCATCCCAAACCCCATACAACATGTCATGGCATGCACATACAGAATCAGAATGATAAACATGTAGGACATGCTGACATACAATAGCAGAAAATAGAAGATCCATGCTTCGCAGAATAGATTTATCAAATCTCATTGAAAACACATCAGTTTTGCAATGAAATCACATGCATGGTTATTAATAGATTCAAAGGTATTCAAATTAACATATCATGCATAGCGAAGTTGATTAAAATTCAAATTTCGAGGCGAACTCGGCTACAGAATCAAAGATAAAGTATAAATTTTTAAGAGGTTAAAATGGAAATTTACCATGTAATGCATAGCGAAGTTCTCATGTCTTATGATTCTTTTTTAATTTCATTTTTAAATATTGAAACTCAAATTTTGAGCCAAAGTCCGTTACGGAATTATAAATAAAGTATAAATTTTTACAAGGTTAAAATGGAAATTTACCATGTGATGCATAGAAAACTAATTGTGTTTTATGCTTTTTTTAAAAATTTTATTTTTATATATTAAAATTCAAATTTCAAGGCAGCATTGGTTACAGAATCAAACATAAAGTATAACTTTTAAAGAGGTTAAAATGGAAATTTATCATGTGACGCATAGCAAGTTTCTCGTGTTTTATGATTTTTTTTAATTTCATTTTTAAATATTAAAATTCAAATTTCGAGGCCAAGTCAATTACAGAATCAAAGATAAAGTACAAATTTTTAAGAGGTTAAAATGGAAATTACAATGTGATACATAGCGAAATTCTCGTGTCTTATTATTGTTTTTAATTCATTGTTAGATATTGGAAATTGAATTTTGATCGAACTCCGTTATGGAATTAAAGATAAAGTATAAATTTTTAAGTGATTAAAATGGAAATTTACCATGTGATGAACTTTTCTTGTTTTATGATTTTTTATAATTTCATTTTTAAATATTAAAATTTGAATTTCGACGCAATGTCGGTTACAGAATCAAAGATAAAGTATAAACTTTTAAGAGGATAAACTGGAAATTTACAATGTGATGTGCAGCGAAGTTCTCGTGTCGTATGATTGCTTTAATTTAAAATATTGAAACCCAAATTTTGAGGTGAACTCCGTTACGGAATTAAAGATAAAGTGTAACTTTTCAAGTGGTTAAAATGGAAACTTACCATGTGATGCATAGAAAACTTCTAATGTTTTATGAGTTTTTATAATGTCATTTTTAAATATTAAAATTTGAATTTCGAGGCAACATCGGTTACAGAATAAAAAATAAACTATAATTTTTTAAGAAGTTAATATGGAAATTTACAATGTGATGCATAGTGAAGTTCTTGTGTCTTATGATTGTTTTTAGTTTCATTTTTAAATATTGAAACTCAAATTTTGAGGCCAAGTCCGTTACGAAATTAAAGATAAAGTATAAAATTTTAAATGGTTAAAATGGAAATTTAACATGTGATGCATAGCAAACTTCTAGTGTTTTATGATTTTTTTATTTTGTTATTAAATATTAAATTTCGAATTTTGAGGCCAGGTCGATAACCGAATAAAAAATAAAGTATAAATTCTTAAGAGGTTAAGATGGAAATTGACAATGTGATGCATAGCTAAGTTCTCGTGTTTTATGATTCTTTTTAATTTATTTTTCAATATTGAAACTCACATTTTGAGATGAAGTCCGTTACAGAATTAAAGATAATGTATAAATTTTTAAGTGGTTAAAATGGAAATTTACCATGTGATGCATAGAAAACTTCTCGTGTTTTATAATTTTTTAATTTCATGTTTAAATTTTAAAATTTGAATTTTGAGGCGAATTCAGTTATAGAATCAAATACAAAGCATAGATTTTTAAGAGGTTAAAATGGAAATTTACAATGTGATGCATAGTGAAGTACTCGTGTAATATGATTCTTTTTAAGTTGATTTTTAAATATTGGAACTCGAATTTTGAGGCAAAGTCCTTTACGAAATCATAAATAAAGTATAACTTCTTAAGAGGTTAAAATGGAAATTTACAATCTGATGCATAGTGAAGTGCTCGTGTCTTATGATTCTTTTTTAATTTCATTTTTAAATATTGAAACTTGAATTTTGTGGCAAAGTCCGATACGAAATTATAAAGTATAAATTTTTAAGAGTTAAAATGGAAATTTATCATGTGATGCATGTCAAACTTCTAGTGTTTTATGATGTTTTTATTTCTTGTTTAAATATTAAAATTCCTATTTTGAGGCCACGTCGGCAACAGAATCAAAGATAAAGTGTAACTCCCTGAATAATTTATTCCTATTTTTGTAAATCCTAATAAAAATATGTATTTGCTTCAGTGGCTAAGTGTTTTGATTGTGTGCTTGAGGTCTTAGGTTCAAGTCCCACTTTTGGCAAATTCTGTTATTTTTTATCCTAGCCTTATTCTTACTGAGTAGGCTTTTGTTATATTGTTTGTAAACTCATATTAGAATGAGCTTGTTGGTTTGAATGGTAAGGAGTTAGCTTGCTGGAGTTCTTGTGTTCGAATTCTCGTGCAATTGTAGATATTAAATTGTCTCGGTTGTCTGAGAGAGTTTGGATGGGTTTGGAAGTCTGTGTAAGTGGACGAGAGAGTGAGTAGTTGGGATTGGGCTAGTAGGAGATCATGCCTAAATTTGAGGGATAAGGTATATTATTTGATATTATTTTATTATTTTTCAAAATTTGTTTCTCTCTCTTTCAAAAAAAAATTGACTTTAGTTTGTTCTCCCCTTTCTCTGCACATTCATTTTTTTCCCTTCTTTTTACTACTTTATCCTTTTCCGTTCAGAAACTGTTGTCAATCTCTGTGTTTTGGTTCTATGATCCCTGCTCGGATTGTGGTTGGAGCTAATCAAGGGGATTGGAATTCATCGTCTATCGTGTAGAGTGTTAGAGCTGTCATAACTGTTCTGGTTCTGGTGGGCTCGGGATCGCAATAGCATCAAAATCGAACCAGGTGTGTACCTAAAACAGGAGAAAATGAGGTTCAATGAAAGTCAAAAATTGGGTTTGTCGACGCTACACGGGTGTGTGGCCAACTATGTGGATGCACACGGCCGTGTAACTATCGAGGGTTAGGCTATGTGCGAGACTCGACCGTGTGACGATGGTTGTATGGTTGTGTAAGCCACACGGGCTAGGTCAGATTGGGCGTGTGGGCCCACACGAGCATGCCACACGGGCGTGTGGGCTTTGGGCCAGGCCATGTGGGCCACAAAGGCAAGGCCAATTTGGGCGCCCATATGGGCCCAAAATTTTAAAATTTTTCCAAGGGTCGCACAGGTCATTCTGATTGACTGTGGGACTACCGTAGGGTCAATAAGGGCTAACTAAATCCATTGTATGTAATCTGTTAATCTAATAGTTTGATCTGAGTAGGAAACTAATATGCATGTCTGACTGTTCTGCGTAAGTAAGTATAATATCTGTATACTAGCACGTTAATCATATGATTCTGTATCTGTTATCTGTATGTTGTATCTGTATTTGGGTGGGATTTGAATATGTGGAGGAAGTAATCTGTACGGTGACCTTTCGCCTAATTTCTGGCAGTTTGACTGCACATTATTCTGTTATGTGTCGCATCGACATTATATGGTGTGTAGGGATGGGTGGGTGTTTGTAACCCCACATGGTGTGATGGGATGGTCAGAGATGGTGTGTAGAGGATGGAGGTAGGATTCTGTATATTTTTCTGCTTATCTAATTCTGATATCTGTATCTATTAAAGACTTAGGTCCAAATCTGTATCTGTCTGCATATGAGATTCTATGTATGTTGCATGAGTATCTTTGTTGGGTTACACACTGAGTTTACGAAAACTCACATCTGTTTGTCTGTTCTATTCAGGTAATCCTCAGGCTTAGGCGGATCAGTGCGACGGAGGCTCAATAGAGACCACTTGTTGGAAAACTGCTATTTTTTCTTATCCTTATTTACTGGTTTTACTTAATTTCTGGTTTTCGAGAGAGTTTTTTAATTTTTGGACTCTTCGGACTGTTGGGACTATTCATTTTGGATTTTTGGTTTGGTTGCATATATGATTTTTAAACTATGATGAAAACACTAGCATGGTTTTGATTTAAACGATTTTTCAAACTTCCACTGTGAGATATTTGGTTAACTCTGAAGGACAACATTTAATAATTTTAGTAATGGATATATAAATGAATATGGCTAGTAAAACTTGGACGTTTTTATCTAATAACTATACAATGTTTAATGAAGTATCATCGATTTCAAAACCCTTTTTCGTAACGCTCCCAGATTCGACCATAATGTCTAGGCCAGATTTAGGGTGTTACATAAAGCATAAATTTTTAAGAGGTTAAAATGAAAATTTAAAATGTGATGCATAGCGAAGTGCTCGTGTCTTATGATTCTTTTTAACTTCATTTTTAAATATTGAAACTCAAATTTTGAGGCAAAGTCCGTTACAAAATTATAGATGAAGTATAAATTTTTAAAAAGTTAAAATGAAAATTTACCATGTGATGCATAGCAAACTTCTTGTGTTTTTATGAATTTTTAATTTCATTTTTAAATATTAAAATTCAAATTTTGAGTCAAAGTCAGTTATAGAATCAAAGATGCAGTATAAATTTTAAAGAAGTTAGATGCAAATTTGCAATGTGATGTATAACGAAGTTCTTGTGTCTTATGAATCTTTTTAATTTCATTTTTAAATATTAAAATTTGAATTTCGCGGCTAATTCGATTATAAGGTCAAAGATAAAGTATAAAATTTTAAGAGGTCAAAATAAAAATTTACCATGTGATGCATAGCGAAGTTCTTACATCTTATGATTGTTTTTCAATTTCATTTTTAAATATTAAAACTCAAATTTTGAGTCGAAGTTCGTTACGGAATCAAAGATAAAGTATTACTTTTTAAGTAGTTAAAATGGAAATTTACCATGTGATGCATAGAAAACTAATTGTTTTTTATGCTTTTTTTATTTTATTTTTAAATATTAAAATTCGAATTTCAAGGCAAAACCGGATATAGAATCAAAGATAAAAGTATAAATTTTTAAGAGGTTAAAATGGAAATTTATCATGGGATGCATAGCAAACTTCTCGTGTTTTATGATTTTTTAATTTCATTTTTAAATATTAAAATTTGAATTTTGAGGCCAAGTCGGCTACAGAATCAAAGATAAAGTATAAATTTTTAAATGGTTAAAATAGAAATTTACAATCTGATGCATAGCGAAGTTCTCATGTCTTATGATTCTTTTTATATATTGAAACACGAATTTTGAGCCGAAGTCCATTACAAATTTAAAGATAAAGTATAAATTTTTAAGTGATTAAAATGGAAATTTACCATGTGATGCATATCAAACTTCTTGTGTTTTATTACTTTTTTATTTCATTTTTAAATATTAAAATTTGAATTTTGAAGTGAAGTCGGTTAGAGAATCAAATATAAAGTATAAAATTTTAAGAGGTTAAAATGGAAATTTACAATGTGATGCATAGCGAAGTTCTCGTGTCTTATTATTCTTTTTAATTTTATTTTTAAATATTGAAACTCGAATTTTGTGGCAAATTTGTTCCGAAGTTATAGATAAAGTATAAATTTTTATGAGGTTAAAATTGAAATTTACCATGTGATGCATAGGAAACTAATTGTGTTTTATGCTTTTTTTTTTAAATTTTATTTTTAAATATTAAAATTCGAATTTCTAGGCAACATTGGTTACAGAATCAAAGATAAAGTATAAAGTTTTAAGAGGTTAAAATGGAAATTTATCATGTGATGCATAGCAAACTTCTCGTGTTTTATGATTTTTTAAATTTCATTTATAAATATTAAAATTTGAATTTCGAAGCCAAGTCAGTTACAGAATCAAATATAAAGAATAAATTTGTAAGAGGTTAAAATGGATACTTACAATGTGATGCATAGTGAAGTTCTCGTGTCTTATGATTCCGTTTAATTTTATTTTTAAATATTCGAAACTCGAATTTTGAGGCGAAGGTCATTATGGAATTATAGATAAAGTATAAACTTTTAAAAGGTTAAAAATAGAAATTTACCATGTGATGCATAGAAAACTAATTGTGTTTTGCGCTTTTTTGAATTTTATTTTTAAATATTAAAATTTGAATTTCGAGGCAATGTCGGTTAAAAAAAATCAAAGATACGATAAAAATTTTTAAGAGGTTAAGATGGAAATTTATCATGTGATTCATAGCAAACATCTCATGTTCTATTGTTTTTTTAATTTCAAATTTAGATATTAAAATTCGAATTTTGAGGCTAAGTCGGTTATAGAATCAAAGATAAATTATAAATTTTTAAGAGGCTAAAATGGAAATTTACAATGTAATGCATAGTGAAGTTCTCGTTTCTTATGATTGTTTTTAATTTATTTTTAAATACTGAAACTCGAATTTTGAGGCGAACTTTGTGACGAAATTAAAGATAAAGTATAAATTTTTAAGTGGTTAAAATCGAAATTTACCTTGTGATGCATCGAAAACTTCTCGTGTTTTATGATTTTTTATAATTTCCTTATTAAATATTAAAATTCGAATTTCAAGGCAATGTCGTTACAGAATCAAAGATAAAGTATAAAGTTTAAGAGGTTAAAATCGAAATTTATCATGTGATGCATAGCAAACTTCCCTTTTTATGATTTTTTTTAATTTTAATTTTAAATATTAAATTTCGAATTTCGAGGCGCAGTCAATTACAGAATCAAAGATAAAGTATAAATTTTTAAGAAGTTAAAATGAAAATTTACAATGTGATGCATAGCGAAGTTCTCTTGTCGTATGATTGTTTTAAATTTATATTTAAATATTGAAACTCAAATTTTAAGGTGAAGTCTAGTACAAAATTAAAGGTAAAGTGGGCATTTTTAAGTGGTTAAAATGGAAATTTACAATGTGATGCATAGTGAAGTTCTCGTGTCTTATGATTCTCTTTAATTTCATTTTTAAATATTGAAACTCGAATTTCGAGGCGAAGTCGGTTACAGAATTAAAGATAATGTATAGATTTTTAAGAGGTTTAAATGGAAATTTACCATGTGATGCATAGCAAACTTCTCGTGTTTTATGATTATTTTTAATTTCATTTTTAAATATTAAAATTTGAATTTCAAGGCCAAGTCAGTTACATTATCAAAGATAAATTATAAATTTTTAAGTGGTTTAAATTGAAATTTTTAATGTGATACATATTGAAGTTCTCGTGTCTTCTGATTCTCTTTAATTTAATTTTTAAATATTGCAACTCGAATTTTGAGGCAATGTCCATTATGGAATCAAAGATAAAGTATAAATTCTTAAGAGGTTGAAATGGAAATTTACCATGTGATGAATAGCAAACTTCTCGTGTTTTATGATTTTTTAATTTCATTTTTAAATATTAAAATTCAAATTTCGAGGCAAAGTCGGTTACATAATCAAAGATAAAGTATAAATTTTTAAGAGTTTAAAATGGAAATTTACCATGTGATGTATAGCAAACTTGTAACACCCCATACCCTGCCTAGACGTTAGAACCGAGTCTTGAGGCTACACCAAAACATCAACTGAAAAGCAACCTTAATTGTTTTAAGTTTAACAGTAAAAATTATTATATAATTAACCAATGTAGTATCCAAATCATAAACTGAAATCTGAAATAAACGCATAAGTATAAGTCCGGATAAAACATTAAGTAATAAGTAAAGAGATGACTAAGCTCCTATCACGCCAACCCACCTAAGTTTGTGGGTTACCTGAAATCTGAACAAGCAACTAAATGAGTATACATCTCTGTGTGTGCAACTTACATTCATTAATAAACGGTAATACAACAAAATGTGATTTCGGTCTTTCATAATCAGTCATTTCTCAAAAAACAAGTACAAAATAAAAAATAGAGAATATCATATATAGATGCAGAACATATCAGATACAGGTGCAGATTCCTACCCCCATCTGCTACATACCATCTCTGTCCATTCCAACACACCATATAGGGCATTAAGTACCCATCCATCCATACACACCGCGTAGTGACTGTATGTCACATATCAAAACAATTGCAACGGAGCTGCTAATCAGTATGCGATAAAGCGCCAGAATAAGAAACATTTGTGGCTTAGCCACCAGAATCGACAAATAATTAAATTACCCTCAAATCCTCCTCTATCTCAACATTCCCAACCTAATACATATACAAATTTATCAGATATCAATAGTGTATATATGATTATCCAGACATAATTCATATATAGATATACAGATTATAATCACTTAAAAGTTATTGCGTCAGATATAATCATTTAGCAGTTATCGCATCAGATATAAGCACAGATAACAGCTTAATCAGCCTTAGATACTCAAATATCAAGTTATATAGCCTAATTCAAATTATATGAACCCTACGGAAGGTCTACGTTCGATTGGAGCGACATTTACGACCCTAGGGAAAAATTCTGAATTTCGGGCCACATGCCCGTAAGGATTCACATAGCCTGGGTGTCTGACCCGTGTGATCCACACGGCCTAGCACACGCCCGTGTGGCCCTCTTAATGTCACATACGACCTGGCACATGGTTGTGTGGCTCAAAACTGTGAGTTACATGGTCTAGCACACGACCAAGCACATGCTTGTGTGACTCAAATATCAAAATACCTCTCACACGGCCAGACACATGCCCATGTCTCTGGCTTGTGTGACTTTAATTCCAAAATAGTGAGTTACATTACCTGTCACACGGCCGTGTAGTGTCGACAACCATGTTTTCTTACATTCTAAATTTGTAGAAAGTCGAGTTTTCGTTACACATTTGGTATAGTTTCGAAGTAGAAACAACAAAGAAGACTCCCGAGACCTAAAATGACTATCCAATAACCAATTAAACAACTTAATCAAAAAAATTGCACAATTCAGCACAAAATTATGTCAAAAGCTTCGACGCAAAACCTTCAAATGAAACTAACGCTTACCGACAAATCAACGGCAGTTACTCGAATTAGCACGTTGAGGATCGCTACCTTTAATATCTACGCCTAAAAAGAAAGTCGAACGATCATTTAACAGAAAATTTAAACAAGCCAAGTCAAAACCCACATTGACAGAAATGAATGAACAAAAAGTTTAATAGTAGTTCAACAATAAAACTCATGCAATTAACCTTTCAATCGACAACAATGAGATGTGTACTTACCCGATTACACTACAGTAAAACTTTAACGGTAAGCCAAAAGAAAAGGAAGGAAAAAGAAAAATAAAATAGAAGGAAAAGAAGAATGAAGAATGAGAAAAATAAGAAATGAACGATAAAAAAAGGAAAGTGATGTGTGTTTTATGTGACTAACTAAAATACGACTAAGGGAAGCCTATCTATTGAACAATAGTATAGCTACGTTGAGTAGAGATATCGTATCCACGAGGATTAAAAGTATTAGTACTTACCGTTTTCCTATTATTTAGCCAACAAATTGGAGTGAATGAATCTAACTAAATTAATCTAACTAAAGAACTCAAAAGAGAATGAATCGGGAAAATAAACGAATAATAACCAATGAGAGAAATAATACCCAAGAAAGAATCCACCCAGACTTCATCTATTATTATGAACTTGATTTAAGTGATTTATTCACTTGGTATCTTGATCCGTAGAAATCCCTAAATTATGCTAATATCTCTTTCAAGAGTAAGAGCAACTGACTCTAGGTTGATTGACTAAAATTTCTTTCTAATTAAAACCCTTATTGTTGCATTAACTCAATCTATGGATTCTCTTATTAGATTTGACTCTAATTCGGTAGATTTATGTCATCATATTTCTAGGATTGCATGCAACTCCACTCAATTATGCTACATCTAATCTTAAATAGAGACTTTTACTCCACTGATTAAGCACATTAAACATGAATTAATATCCCAAAAATATTAAAATAAGAGATAAACACACATAATTGAGAACAAGAATGAAGTATTTATCGCATAAAATAGAAATTAAATAATAGAATTCATCATAGGTTTTGTCCTCCCCAGGTATTTAGGGAATTAGTTCATAATTGCGTATAAAAACATCTCAAAGTAAAAAAAACCACAAGAAATAAAGAAACACATAAAAAATTAAAGAGAAATTAAAATGAGATCTTCAATCTTGATGAAGATCTGTTTCAGAGTTGGCTCCTAATGGTGTTCCTCGAGTGTTTTCTTTGATCTTCTCTGATGGCCCCCTATTCTTTTCTTCTATTTGGTATTTATAGACTTTAGAATACCCAAAAAGCCTAAAAATTACATTTTTCCATGCATTTGGGATGCAAGTTGCAAATCAACACGATCTGACACATGGTCGTGTGTCCAGCAAGTGTGGGAAGGCCCAGGCCGTGTGGCTTCTGAAAGTAATTATATTTGTCCATTTTGGCTCATTTTCCGCTCATTTCACTCCCAAATGATCTCCTATATATAGAAATATGAATTTAAAGGATTAGGAGCATCAAATCCACCAATTTGCATAATTAATCATCCAAAAACGTATTAAGAATGAGATTAAAATATGTTACATTTATCTCGTATCAGAAAGAAATTTTTTTTAAAAGAGTAATTAAACTAATTCTGCAGAGCAGTAAAAACATATCCCCACTTCGCTTGCGTAGAGACTTAAACCCCTGACTGTGAACACATAAGCAGAGTACATAGCCACAGAAACAGAGACTTAACTACGACAAAAATCGACAGTCAGACCTTCAAATTTTTTGGATGTTACAACTCTTTTCCCCTAAAAAAATTTCGACCTTGAAATTTACCTAACTTAAACAGATAGGGGTATTGCTAACAAATCAAATCCTCTAGTTCCCAAGTGGTTTTCTCAATACCATGATTCCTCCACAAAAAATTAGCTAGAGGAATGGTTTTCTTCCTCAAAACCTTGATGTCTCGATCTAAAATCTGAATAGGCTCCTCTTCAAAGGTCAAATCTGGTCTCACCTCAATCTCTTTAACATGAAAAATGTGAGATGGATCAGACCCATACCATTTCAACATAGAGACATGGAACACATCATGAATTTGATCTAACTCAGGAGGTAACTCTAGCTGGTAGGCGATAGTTCTGATACATTTCAGAATACAATAGGGTCCAATGAACCTTAGGCTCAACTTACCCTTAAATTCGAATCGAAGAACCTTTTTCCATGGGGAAACCTTCAAAATTACCTGATCACACATAGTATACTCAATATCACGCCTTTTGAAATTTGCACATGATTTCTGTGGATCAAAAGTTGCTTTGAGACGATCTCAAATCAATCTAACTGTATTTTCAGTCTTAGAGACTAGCTCGGGACCCAAAACTCAACGTTCACCTAACTTAGTCCAACACAGAGGGGTATGACACTTTTGACCATATAAAGACTCTTAAGGTTCCATCTGAATGCTAGACTTAAAGCTATTGTTGTACGTGAATTCAGCAAGTGGCGGATAATACTCCCAAATACCCCGGAAGTCGATTACACAACTTTGCAACATATCCTCTAAAACTTGAATAACTCGCTCAAACTATCCATCGATTTAAGGATGATACGCAGTATTGAAATCTAATCGGGTGCCTAGAGCCTCATGAAGCTTTTTTTAGAATCGAGAACTAAAATGTGGTTCTCTGTCAGAAATTATCAAAACCAAAACTCCACTTCCAAAGGGCAACCCACTAAAATGTGGGTCTTTATCAGAAATTATCAAAATCGAGAACTAAAATGTGGGTGTCAAGGGCAACCCACTAACAAAGTCTATAGTCACCCGCTCCCACTTCCAAAGGGGAATCATAATCGGTTGTAGCAGACCTGAAGGCAGTTGGTGCTCAACCTTAACTTTCTGGCACATTAGACAATGAGAAACAAAGCAAGTGACCTCCCATTTCAAACCAAGCCACTAGTAAAGCTCATGGAGATCCCTATACATCTTATTTCCACCGAGGTTCATAGCATTTGTGCTACTATGCGCTTCTCGCAAAATCAACCATCTCAACTCCACATCATTAGGCACAAAAATCCAACCCTTGAAACCTAAAACCCTATTTTTGTTTAATCCAAAATTGGAAGTCCCACCATCTTCAACATGACGAAAACAAGGAACCAGAGACTCATTATTCAATTGTTTAGCTCGAATCTGATCAACCCAAGTCGACTTAACCTACAACTCGGCTAGCAAACTATCATCATTGAAAAAACTCAAACGAGCAAACATCATTCTCAAATCAATCATAGCTCTACGACTAAGAGCATCGACCATAACGTTTGCCTTACCGGGATAGTCTTCAATCATGCAGTCATAATCCTTTAGCAACTCAACCCATCTACGTTTCCAAAGGTTCAACTCCTTTTGAGTTAGCATATAGTTGAAACTCTTATGATCGGTTTAAATGATACACCTCTCACCATACAGATAGTACCTCCAGATTTTTAGAGTGAAAACCACTACAATCAACTTGAGGTCATGCATGGGATAGTTACCCTCGTGTGACTTAAACTATCAAAATTCATAAGCCACAACCTTACCATCCTACATCAAAATGAAACCTAACCCAACATGCGAAGCATTACTATACACAACAAACTCTCTATCAGATTCAGGTTGTACCAGAACAGGCACTTGAGTCAAAATAGACTTGATCTTTTCAAAGCTCACTTGTTGTTCATCAGACCACATAAACGATGTATTTTTACGCAACAACTTAGTTAGAGGAGCTGCGATGAGCAAGAACCCTTCAAAAAACCTCCGGTAGTAACCTGCCAAACCAAGGAAACTCTGGATCTTAGACACATTCTTCAACTGTTTGCACTCGATCACAACCTCGACTTTCTTAGGATAAAGTGGACACAACATGCCCTAGAAAATTAACATCTTGCAAACAAAACTCACACTTGCTAAACTTAGCATACAACTATTTTTGCGGAGTATCTGCAGCACTATCCGAAAATGCTCGTCGTGCTCACTCTCAGTCTTAGAATATATCAAGATATCGTTGATGAAGACTACTACAAACTAATCCAGATACGGCTAAAATACCCGGTTCATCAAATCTATAAACGTAATCGGAGCATTCGTCAACTTGAGGGGTAAAACCAAAGACTCGTAATGCTCATAATAAGTCTTAAAAGCAGTCTTATACACATTAGTCTCCTTCACCTTGAATTGATGGTATCCAGAACGAAGATCAATTTTAGAGAATACAGATACCCCACGGAATTGATCGAACAAATTGTCAACCTTAGGAAACGGATACCTATTCTTTACTGTTAACTTATTCAGCTCCAGATAATCAACACACATTTTCATCCTGCCATCTTTTTTCTTGACAAACAACACCGGTGCTCCCCATGGGGACACACTACAAAGAATGAAATAGGAAAATAATCGAAGATAACTAATGAGATAGACAGTACCCAGGAAAGAATCCACCAAGACTTCACCTATTATTATGAATCTAAATTAAACGATTTATTCACTTGTTACTTGAGCCGTAAAAATCCTTAAATTATTTTAATATCTCTTTCGAAAGTAACAACAACTGACTCTTGGTTGATTAATTGAAACCTCTTTCTAATTAAAATCCTTATCATCACATTAACTTGATCTATGGATTCCCCTATTAGATTTGACTCTAATCCAGATTTTTTATGTCGTCCTATTTCTAGGATTGCATGCAACTCCACTTAATTATGCTAGATCTACTCTTAAATAGGGCTTTTTACTCCACTGAATTAAGCACATTAAACATGAATTAATATCTCAAAAATATTAAAACAAGAAATAAGCATACATAATTGAGAACAAGAATCAAGTATTTATCGCGTAAAACAAAAATTAAATAATAAGATTCGTCATAGGTTTCATCTCCCCTAGGTATCTAAGGGATTATTTCATAATCCTGAATAAAAACATCTCAAAGTTAGAAAACCCACAAGAAATAAAGAAACTCAATGAAACTTCAAAAGAAATTAAAAGAAGATCTTCAATCTTGATGGAGATCTGCTTTCGAGTTGGCTCTGATGGTGTTCTTTGAGTCTTTTCTTCGATCTTCATTGATTTCCCCCTTATTTCATATTCTAATGGGTATTTATAGACTTTAGAATGCTTAGAAACCCTAAAAATTATGTTTTTCCATGTATTTAGGAAGTAGGGTGCAACACGAGCTAGCACATGGGTGTGTCCAGCCTGTGTGGAACTGCCCAGCCCGTGTGGATCTTGAAAATAGCTCTTTTTGTCTGATTTTGGCTCGTTTTTCACTCATTTCTCTCCCAAATGCTCTCCTAAGTATAGAAACATGAATTTAAAGGTTTAGGAGCATCAAATTCACTAATTTGCTACTTTTATAGCTTATCAAATATCCCCACACTTAAGCATTTGCTTCTCCTCAAGCAAAATCCTCAACTCATATTAAAATTAATCTTTCTCAACTTATAATTTTCATTAATAATGTTTTGAAATAATTCGCAAATAATCATACATTGACAATTCAACTAAAAGAGCACTAAAGATTCAAACAATCCAAGTTGAAAATTTTTAAAGCACGAAAACATAGGTATTTCCCCTTATCTAAGTAATTACCTTTAATTTAAAATTGATAAGAATCGACAGCTTCACTAGAGATTCACTCAAATCACTCAAAGTGTTTAAGGTTAAGGAATAAGCACTCAATAGTCAAACAAGAAAAGTCATTATCATAGGCTTGCATGAAAATCAAATCTCCACTATTATAGAATGATATGATACACAAATCAAAAGGTCTTTCAGAGGTTGTAATGGGATTTATGTTAAGGGTGTGGAGAAAAGCCAGAAAATTTGGTTATAATCGAGATTGAATTGATAAATTACCAAACTAGAAAAAAAATAAACAAATGCTGAATTAAGCATAAATCAAGATTTATTCAAGAATAAAAAAATGAGTTTCTTCTCAAATTATGAATTTAACTGTTCAAGCTCAATCAAATAACTAAATAATAATCAATATATTTTTTTTTCAATTTTTTTCTTTTTCTTCCTTTTTTTTTGAAAAATAAGAAATAATTCAGCAAATCAAGCAAAAGAGCATACTTAGGCAATTAACCAAATCAAATCTCAACAGAAAGGGAGTCAATAAAACGGGAAAAATTCTCAACGAACAAAAAATAAGTTATGGGTTCACATTAATGGGTAAATTAAGAAACCGTGTGTTAGGCTCAATAGGGTTCATTAATGGTTAATTATGTAGGTAAGATTTTTATGGGATAAGTGGGTTAAAACCTAAAGGTTAATTAAGTTCATGATTCTGTGCAAACTAAGAAGAAAATAAACACAAATAATGAAGAATATTAAAAGGTTACAACTTAGTTAGAAACAACAATAAAAATAAAAATAAAAATAAAAACATAGTGCAAAAGATAATAAATGAAATAAGTCTAAGAAAATAAAAATAAAGCAACTAAAAACAAAAAAAAATGAAAATGAAAAAGAAAAGAAATAAAATCAATGATACCAATAAAATTACAGGTAATTGTAAGAATAAAAAATACTAAAAATAATAGAAATAGCAGAAATATTAAAATAAATTTAAAATCTAAGCATAAGAATAATAAAACAAATAAATAAAATAAGAAAATAGATTAGTAAAATAAAAATAAATAATATAAAAATAAAAATAATAAAGAAATAAAGAAATAAAAATAAAAGATAATAAAGAAAAGGGTAAAAGGGGAAGACCGACGGAAGACGGTGGCCGGAGGTACGATGGGGGGTCGTGCGTGGGAGGCAGTGTCGTGCGTGAGTGGGGGTGAGGTTTGTCGACTGTAGGGGGAAGGGAAAAGAGGTGGGTGATGGTAGGGCAAGGGGGTGGATTGTTTAGGGAAGAAGAAGAGGACAAACTCAGAAATAAATTTTAGGATTTGGGCTATACGGCTGTGTGGGGTGTTTTCAGCCCGTGTGCAATAAAAAATTAAGCCCAGTCTTCACACGGCCTTGGACACACCAATGTGTCCAGGCCGTGTGTGTTTTCCTTCGCCTCTCTCACACCTATGTGATATCCCACACCCCTGTGTAGCCCGGCTGTGTCTGATCTCCATTGCTTCTCCCATGCCTATGTTAGATCCCACACGCCCGTGTGACTCGACCGTGTGTGATCTCCTTTGCTTCTCCAACGCCATGTGAGATCCCTCATGCTCGTATGGCTCGGTCGTGTCTCTTACACAGCCATGTCTCCTATCTGTGTAACTCTATAACTTGGAATAAAATTTTAACAATTAGCTCTAGGTTTCACACGGCCTAGGACACGCACGTATGTTCAGGTCGTGTGTGTCAGACGGCTGTGTCTCTAGGCCGTGTGGACCCTTTAGGTCGTGTAACTGTTGATTTTTTGAAAATTTAAGTTCTAGTTTCCACAAGGCCAAGGACACACTCGTGTATCCAGGCTGTGTAACTCATTGTTGAACCTCTTCTTGTGCACACGGCCTGGGACATGCCCGTGTGCCCAAGCCGTGTGGGTCAAAAACAAAATTTTTTTTAACTTTTGAAAATTAATTAGTTTTAAAAATAAAATGAAATAAAATTAAGAGAATTAGCAGTTTTACCACTCAGGTTGCTTCCCGAGAATCGCTTATTTAAATTCTAAGCTCGACTTACCTTACACACGCACGATCACGGTGGTTCATGGAGCCGTGGTTCCTCTCTCTTGTTATGAATTCTATTATCCAAATAAGGTTTAAGTTGAGTACTATTTACCTTAAATGTGCCAAATTTTGAATGGGTTACCTTGACTATACCGTATGAGAAGACGTTAGTACTGTAAAGGGTTTGATTCATTTGCATCAAGCACCAAAGTGGTAATTCGTGGATCCATTTTGTCTAGCAGTACCTTGTCCCCAATCTTAAATCAGTTCATTCCATTCAAATGCTCCTTATAGTGTCGCCTCTGGCTCTTCATCATGCTTTTTTAGTTTCTCCTTGACATGTATTCGCCATTCATCTAGTTAATCGATTTGTAACATTTGTTCATCATAAATCGTTCTATTTCTATTGCATTAACTGAAACATGGCTCCTCTATGATCTCTCGAGGGATTTTCTGCAAAAAAGGTTGAGCCACATGGTTACTCACGTTAACAGAACATTTAAAATCATCTCGATTACTAGAGACTCTCACAGAATCATGTGCTTGGAGAGTAATCGTTTCGTCACCTACACAAAGTACTAATTCACCTGTACCAACATCAATTGTAGTTCTAGCAGTTGTTAAAAAGGGTCGTCTTAAAGTTAAAGGTACCTCACTATGCTCATCCATGTCTAGAACAACAAAGTCAACAAGGAATGTGAATTTGTCTATTTTAACAAGCACATCATCACTAACAACCCTTGGATATCTAATAGTTCTATTCGCCAATTGAATACTCATACTAGTTTGTTCGGGTTTCCTAAGACGTAGTTGTTTAAACATTTTGTAGGGCATGACATTAATACTAGCCCCTAAATCAACCAAAGCATTATCAATATTCACACTACCAATTAAACAAGGAATAGTAAAACTCCCTTGACCTTTTAGTTTGTTGGGTAGTTTATTTTGCAATATGGCTGAGCAAACTGCATTTAGCTCCACAATCGATGAATCATCTAACATCCTTTTGCTTGTCAAAAGCTCCTTTAAAAATTTGACATAATTGGGCATCTACGAAAGAGCTTTAACCTTATCGTTAATATGTAACTTTTTTAGGAGTTTAAGAAATTTACCAAATTAGTCATTTATATGGTCTCTCTTTGTCATATTAGGATATGGTACTCGTGGTTTATATTCCTTAACAACTGATTTTTTCTCTTTCTGGCTTACCTCAACCTTATCGTTATTTACCATAATTTCTTGCCTTGGTTCTAGTTTAGATTCAACTAACCCTTCTTCATCTCACACAGTAATTGCATGAAGCTGCTCCCTTGGTTAGTTTCGGTATTGCTAGGCAAACTACCTTGTGGCCTTTCTGAGATTAACTTAGCAAGCTGACCTATTTCGTTCTCGAGCCCTTGAATTGATGCTTGTTGATTCTTCAATGCTGCCTCAGTGTTTTGAAAATGAGTTTCTAACACCGAGATAAAATTCGTTAACATCTCCTCGAGGTTTGACTTTTTCTCTTGCTGGTAAGGTTATTGTTGGAAGCCTGGAGGGGCTTGTGCTCTTTGATTTCCTTGACCACCCCAAGAGAAATTAGGATGGTTCCTCCAACCTGCATTATAGTGGTTACTATAAAGGTAATTTTGAGGCCTAGAATTATTAGTTATATAATTGATTTTTTTGTTCTCTATGCTAGGAGTGAAGGGTAAACATTCTGGATTATTCGTTCCTTCTCCATTTGTATCACATTGGATCACCGGATGTACCTACGTAGAAACATATAAACCATCAATTTTCTTATTTAATTATTCTACATGGTTTGATAACATGGTGACTGCATCTAAGTTGAAAGCACTGACTACTTTCATCGGTATCATCTTGATGACTTGCCACTGATAATTATTCAGTGTCATCTCTTAAATAAATTCATAATCCACTTCAGGTGTCTTATTATTCAGAGTACCATCGGCTGCTGCATCAATTAGCTGCCTTGTTGAGGGATTCAAACCGTTGTAGAAGGTTTGAACCTGTAGCCATAAAGGTAACCTATGGTGAGGGCACTATCTCAATATGTCCTTATATCTCTCCCATGCATCATATAATGTTTCTAAATTGATTTGCACGAAGGAAGAGATATCATTAATCTTGAAAGTATCGCAGATTTCCAAAAAAATCTACTAAGTGAGTATTTGGATCTTTGTCTTGCAAACCATCGGACTGAACAAACTGTTGTATCATCTGAATAGTGTTCGGCTTCAGTTTGAAATTATTTCCAGCAATGGTGGGTCACACAATACTCGATTCAACCCCAGCCAGAGTGGGCTTGGCATAATCGTACATAGTACAAGGAACAAGATCTGGATTTGCAAGATTTGCAGCAACTGCAGGAGTAGCTGATTATTCTGGTTATCACCCATCTCCTTAGTAATAATAATTTCCTCTTATTCGTCTACTATACTCTCTCGAATCTGCTTTGTTTCTCTACCGTTTCTACGACTTGTACTTTCAATTTCACTATCAAATAATAATGGTCCCGACAAGTTTCTTCTAGTCATAACCTAAAAGAACCTGCCAGAAGCAAATAGAAGAAAAATTAGAATGTAGAAATTAAGCTAAAATAAAAAATATAAAAAAATTAAAGGATGGTTAAATTAATAAAAATAAAGTGTTCCTAATATTTTAGTCCTCGGCAACGACGCCAAAAACTTGATGGTCACTAAGCTAACTATAAATATGACAAAGGCAAGCATACCTTTCAAACAATAGTACAGCTATGGTGAATAAGGAATATCATATCCACAATGATTAAAAGTACTAGTAATTATCGTTTTTTATTATTTAGCCGACAAATTGGAGTGATTATGATTTAATCTAAAATTACTAAACTAATTTAACTAAGAACACAACAGAGAATGAAATAGGAAAAAATCGAAGATAACCAATGAGATAGACTGTACCCAGGAAAGAATCCACCTAGACTTCACCCATTATTATGAATCTGAATTAAACGATTTATTCACTTGTTACTTGATCCGTAGAAATCTCTAAATTATGTTAATATCTCTTTTGAGAGTAAGAACAATTGACTCTAGGTGAATATCGCCTAAAACTGAAATTAAATAGTAAGATTCGTCATAGGTTTCATCTCCCCTAGGTATCTAAAGGATTAGTTCATAATCATGTATAAAAACATCTCAAAGTCAGAAAAACCACAAGACATAAAGAAACTTAATGAAACTTCAAAAGAAATTAAAAGAAGATCTTCAATCTTGATGTAGATCTACTTCCGAGTTGACTCTGATGGTTTTCTTTGAGTCTTTTCTTCGATCTTTACTGATTATCCCTATATCTCTTCTTCTAATGTGTATTTATAGACTTTAGAATGCTTGAAAACCCTAAAAATTTGGTTTTTCCAAGTATTTGGGAAGTAGGGTGCGAAATCGACACGGATTGGCATGCGTGTGTCCAGCCCGTGTGGAAATGCCCACCCCGTGTGGATCCTGAAAACAGCTTTTTTGTCTGATTTTTGATCATTTTTCGCTCCTTCAATTCCCAAATGCTCTTCTAATTGTAGAAACATGAATATAAAGGATTAGGGGCATCAAATTCACTAATTTTCATAATTAATCTTCCAAAAATGCATTAAGAATGGGATTAAAATATGTGACTTTTATAGCTTATCAACCTCGCAGTAGTTCGATACCAAACTCAACCTCCCTGTCTAGAGGTATCCCCGACAATTCCTTAGGAAAAACATTTGGGAAGTCCCTTACCTTACGAACGTGTTTAACATAGAGATTTATAGAACCAAAATCAGACACAAAGGTCAGGTACACTTCGGAACCTTTTCGAACTAAGTTTTCAGCTACAAGAGCGGAGATTACATTAAAGAGGTAATCTCGATGCTCACCGATCATAACGATCTTATTCTTATTTGATATCATAGTAACCCTCTTGAGGCACAGTCTAAACTGGCCCGATGTTCCACAAGCCAATCCATTCCCGAAATTAGATCAAACTCTCTAAACAGCAATTCTATCAGGTTTGCCAGAAACACAACGCCATGAATTTATAACGAAACACGTCTATACATTTTATTAACTCCGACCGACAGACCCAATGGACTAATTATAAAAGTTTCTCTAGTAGTATTCTCAGTAGATATACTTAATTTCACAGAAATAGTGCTACCTACATATGAATAAATAGAACCAATATCTATCAAATAAAAATACGAAATATAGTGGATAAAGAATGTACCAGCTATCACATCGGTGTCATCTTTGTCCTCATGGCACATCGTTGCATACACGAGAGTAGGCTGTCATGCCTCAGTCTGACCCACACCTCTGTCTGGTGCTCTTTGACCTCCGCCAAAACCATTACCACCCCTGATTGTGCCACGGCCCCTAAGTGGCTGCTGAGCTGCTCTCAACGATGGAATAGAACCTGGAGCTGGAGCCAATGCAAAAGCTTGTACCTGATCAGATCGTTAGGGATAGTCTCGAACACAATGCTCCATCGATCAACACTAGAGACAAGCCCCTACTTTCTCCAGCACTCGCTTGGATGGCGTTTCCCACAGTCGCTACAGGTTTGAATCTCAGTCGCTGCAGCTGATGCCTTATTCCTCAGAGGCCCATCAAACCTAGCCCATTTCTTAGGGCGTTGAACAGAACTAAGGGGACCCGAATTCCTTTTAAACTTACTCTAACCTCTCTCTCGGTCTCTCCTCTCGTGTTCAGTATGCTTTACTTCTTTCGCTATCTTCGCCTTGTCAACTAAGGCCGCAAAAACCTGTTCCCTCTAAGGAGCTATCAAAACTCTCAGATCATACCTTAATCCG
The DNA here is from genome assembly GCF_007990345.1 of Gossypium hirsutum. Taxonomy (NCBI): domain Eukaryota; kingdom Viridiplantae; phylum Streptophyta; class Magnoliopsida; order Malvales; family Malvaceae; genus Gossypium; species Gossypium hirsutum. The sequence goes on from NC_053443.1 coordinate 34,593,859, forward strand.
TCTTTAAATTGAATACTCCTCTCATAATCATTCGAATCTAGACTGTGAGCATACCTGCTCAAGCTAAAAAACTCAGCCTTATACTCGGCTATAGACCTCTCACACTGAACTAAGCACATAAACTCGCGTCTACGAGCCTCTACATAACTTGCCCTCACATACTTGTTCTAGAAGGAGTTCTTGAAGAAATCCCAAGTAACTTGTTTAGGCTAGGCGCCCTGCTCAGCTGTCTACCACCACTGGTAAGCCTTATTTTGGAGCAGAGATACGACACTCCTTAATTTCTGTACGAGATTACAGTCGATGTTGTTAATAATATGCTCAGTGGCCTTTCACCAGTACTCGATCACTATAGGGGCAACTCCAGTGACACCCCTAACTAACTCAGCACCATTCAACTGATGCAACAACCTATTTTTTAGTGGTGTCAGAAACAGTGGTTTCGGGACCACAATTCTGACAAGAGGGTGATAATACTCTAAAGTGACATACTTTTATGAGTTAATTACATATATATTTTGAGTACGATCCTACTAATTTGGGTTGTTTATGGTTTTTTTATCTTGTAGGGACTAAATTGAAGGAAAAAAGAAATTTGATGGAAAAAAGCATGAATTTAAAGACAAAACGGGTCAGCATGCAAAATAGGGAATTGGTGGTGCCGAAAATACAAAGTGTGGAAGACTTAGGGCAAAATTTCAAAGAAGAGATTTATGAACATAAAACTTTGTTTAGATTTGAATTTTATTTTTTTTAATTTAGGAATATTGTTAGGATTATTATGATATTGTTTAGATTTAATTTAAATTATATCTCTTAAACATTACCATTTATAGTTTAAATAGGAACCAACTAGGGTTTTTCATGTACTATAAATAGGGGATAGACTAACATGAATTGAAACTTCTATTTTTTTGTAAAAAAACTCCCTCCCCATAGTCGAAATTCCTTAAGGCTCTTAGCCTTTTGTTTTTTTTCCTTTTAGATAAAATTTTGTTTCATTAAACTTATGTTTTTATTCCCAAAAGGCCTGAGTAACTAAACTCGTCTAGCCAAAGGTTGTAACGCCCTGAATAATTTAGGTCTGTAATTGTGAAATTTGATACAAATATTTATCTGCTTCAGTGGTTAAGTGTTTTGGATATGTGTATGACGTCTTAGGATCAAGTATCCCTTTTGGAAAATTTTGTTATTTTAGATCTAAGCCTTATCCTTGTTGAGTGGGCTTATATAAAATTGTCTGTTAATCTATATCAGAATAAGCCAGTTGGTTCGAGTGTTAAGGAGTTGGGGTGTTGAAGGTCCTGTGTTCGAATCCCTGCGTGAGCGTGGGTGACAATTTTTGCTCTGATTGACTGTTAGAGGTTTGGTGGAGTTGGGAGTCTGAAGTAGTTGGATGTGGTTAATGGGGAGGATTTTATGGGATGTGATTATTGTGGGGAGTTGGGATTTCTCACTCTCTCATTTTTCCAAAAATTTCTGACGTTATACTATTCTTTCCCCACCAAAAACCTCTTTTTTTCTTTTCACTTGTTTCTGTTAAAATTTCCCTTTCAAAATTTTGATAATACGAACCTCTGTTTGCATTGCACATTTAGGTAAGTGAAAGCGGTGAGTTTCTTCTTAAGTTAAGGTATTGGTTAAAGTTATTTTAGTCGATTTTGCTTTTCGTTAGTTTGATTTTTGGATTTGGCAACAGTGAATCGTGAGGAACATGGTTCTCCTCTTGCGAAATTATAGTCGAAATCATTTGTGGAAAGCGAGTAAGTGATGACCACTTGTATTTCACCGATTGTTGGTTTGTGAGTTCGGTAATTGGGAATTTAGACTACTTTTTACGAGTTTGTGTTATCGATTTTTTGGTTCTAATGGTCTCGGGAGTGTTTTCACATAAAAACGATCTAGGTGCATACCTCTAACACAAAAACTGAGTTTCGACAAAAGTCAAAAGTGTTGTCTGTCGACGTCACAAGGGCATGTAGTCGGCCGGTTGGCCGTGTGGACATGACCGTGTGACGGTGTACGCATGGCCGTGTGGGCCATACGGGCTAGGCCAGATTGGGTATATGGTCCCACATGGGTATGTGGGCCCAAAATTTTAAATTTTTTCCTAGGGTCACACGGGTCGTTTCAATCGACTGTGGGCCTACCGTAGGGTCGGTAACGGCTAACCAAACCCTAATTTATGTGATCTAATATTCTGATAGTCTACTCTGAATAGGACACCGATATGTATATCTGACTATTCTGTTTAAGTATATATGTTATCTGTATATAAGCATGTTATTTATGATGTTACTGTATCCATATTTTCTATCGTTGATTGGGGTGAGAATTGTATATACGGAGGAAGCGATCTATATGGCGACTCTTCGCCTATATTCTGGTAGCTTGTCTGTATATTATCTGACATGTGTCGCATCGACACTATATGGTGTGTAGGGATGGGTGGGTGGTTGTAACCCCATATGGTGCGATGGGATGGTTAGAAATGGTGTTACAGCATGGGGGTAGGGCTCTGGAGATCTATTTTGTTTATCTGATTCTGTTATCTACTTCTGTTGTGGACCTAATTCTAAATCTGTATTTGACTGATCATGAAAATTTGTGTATGTTGCATGGTTATTTCTGTTGGGTTACACACTGAGTTTACGAAAACTCACGTCTGTTTGTCTGATCTGTTCAGGTAATATATAGACCTAAGCGGATTAGTACGACGAAGGCTCAGCGGTGACCACTCGACCGAAAACTGTTTATACTTAGTAATTAATGGTTTTATTTAAAAGTCTAGAATTATTTGAGAGTTTATAATTTCTGGGACTTTCTAAATTGTATGGTTTTAACTCTTGGTTTTGGTTTCGTTTACCTGCTATCCTACGTGGTTTGACAAAACAATTTATAAAAATGACAGATTTACGCAAACAAAGGTTTTTCCAAAAATACGAACTGGATTTCCAAAATATAACGGTTTCTAATACTTCCACTGCAAATAATGTTTTGGCAAATGAATTAATTAAATAACATTTTCAGGAATAGTTGTATAAACGAATATGGATTGTAAAACTTGGTTTATTTATCGAAGAACACTGACTTCACAACCTTTCATCGTAATAATACTAGATTTGGCCAAACATCTAGGCCAGATTTAGGGTGTTACATTTAGTGGTATCAAAGCTAAGTTGTAAAACTCGGGCTGTGAATTTTGGGCTCCAAAATTGTGTTTTGAAAAAGGACTGATTTTTAAATAACTTGGATAATTTTGAGTAAGTATGTGGTACACCGAGTCTCCAGCGCTGATCCTGTAAGTATTTTTGAACTTAGATAGAACTGTACTGAAAACAATGCAGTTAGTACTTTCTGAAACTGTACTGAGTTAGTTAGAAACTAAAACCTCTGAAATATTTCGGAACTTTTGATAATTTAAGCATAAAATATCTGCTAATAAATACTGGAACTGATGCATAAAATTTTATAATGTAGACAAATTTGAAATATACAATGAGCACTTGTGAAACTCGTGGTTGTGGTATTCGTGGGTGCGATAGCAGCCGTAGGGAGGATCGAGTTGAGTCTTCCTCTCTTGGTACTATGCCAAATTTAGACACGAGTGAGACACCAGTTTCACCTGCTATTGGGACTAGGTCTCAAAGCCGCTCGGTTGGGGATGACGAACTATCCCAAGCAATGTTGAGGGTGTTGGAGGGGGTCGCTAGGCCCCATTCTATATTTGGGGGTCGTGGGTCGGTAATTGAACAACTTTGGTCCAATAAAGTTGAGTTGTTTAGGGGTGTCACTAGAGTCGCCACTACTGTGGCTGAGTATTTGTTAGAGGCCTCCAAAAGGATTATGAACGACATCAACTATACTCCTGAGTAGAAACTAAAAGGTGTAATCTTTTTGCTTCGCGATGAGGCATATCAGTGGTGGTTGTCGGTTGAGGAGGGTACTCAACTGGATCATCTAAACAGGGATTATTTTAAGACTATCTTCTAGGGGAAATACGTGGGTGCAAGTTATGTTGATGCTCGTAGGTGTAAGTTCATGAATCTCACACAAGGTGATTAATCTATGGCTGAGTACGAGGCCTAGTTTCTGAGGTTGAGCCGCTATGCTTAAGGCATGGTGGCATCTTAATATGAGAAATGCATCTATTTTGAGGAATTCTTGAGGGATAATTTGAGGGTATTGATTACTCCACAGCGGGAGCGAGAGTTTACAGTTCTTGTGGGTAAAGCGAAGATTACTGAGGAGGTTAAGCGCATGGAGCGCCAAAATAAGAATCGTGAGAGAGCCGAGAATAAGAGGGATTCAGAGCCTTCTAGTTTTGTTCAAAGGCCCAAGAAATGGGCTAGACTTGATGGGCCTGTTAGAGTGGGGGTTCCTGCTGCTTCTACTAGGATTCAGCCATGTGGTGATTGTGGTAGACGCCATTCGGGTGAGTATTGGAGGAGGTTAGGGGCTTGTTTGTAGTGTGGGTCTTTGGAGCATCAGATTTGAGAGTGTCCACATCTTGCTGATCTGATGCATGCTTCAGGACCAAGTTCTGTTCAGCCTCAGACGGTAGTACAACAGCCACCAAGAGACCGTAGACTGGCTAGGGGTGGTAATGGTATAGGTCGAGGACAGAGAGCACCGGGCAGCGGTGCTAGTCAGACTGAGGTGAGGTAGCCTGCACTACTTTATGCTGCTCGGCGCCGAGAGCATAGAGACGCTCCTGATGTAATCATGGGTACGGTTCTACTCATTCCTATGTAGCTAGTACTGTTTTCGAGAACTTGGGGATTTCTGTTGAGTGTACTTCTAGTGAGATTACTGTACTGAGTTCGTTGGGGTAGTCTATTCAAGTAAGTAGACTTTATAAGAATGTACCGTTGGAAGTACAAAGGACTGTGTTTCTGGAAAATCTGATGGAGCTACCGTTTGGAGAGTTTGACTTAATTCTGGGTATGGACTGGTTAGTTGAGCACCGAGTTAGTCTAGACTGTGCGACTAAGAGGGTTGTTCTGAGGACTGTGGATGACAAGGAAATAGTAGTGATTGGTGATCATCGAGATTATCTGTCTAATATGATCTCCGCTCTAGTGGCTAAGAAATTGGTTCAGAAAAGCTGTGAGGCGTTTTTGGCCTACATCAGTGTTTCAATTTCTAGGGACTCTTCTGTTAGGGATATCAGAACAGTGAGGGAATTTTTGGATGTTTTTCCTGAGGAGTTATGGGGTTTACCTTCGAACCAAGAAGTTGAGTTCAGCATTGAGCTTCTACCAGGTACAACCCCAATGTCCATCACTCGTTACCGTATTACTTTTGGATCGTGGTTTCATCTGTCCTAGTATGTATCCGTGGGGGCATCGATTCTATTTGTGAAGAAAAAAGATGGTACCATGAGGATGCGCATTGACTACCGGCAGTTGAATAAACTTCTTGTAAAGAATAAGTATCCACTTCTGAGGATCGACGATTTGTTTGATCAGTTCTGTAGGGCTTCAGTGTTCTTAAAAATAGACCTCCAATTTTGGTATCATCAACTTAGAGTTAAGGAAGCTGATATACATAAGACGACATTTAGGACTCGTTATGGGCACTACGAGTTCCTAGTTATGCCCTTTGGTCTGACGAATGCTCGGGCTGTATTTATGGATCTGATGAATTAAATTTTTCAGCCGTATCTGGATCAGTTCATCATAGTCTTCATCGACGATATTCTGGTTTACTCTAAGACTGAGGATGAGCATGATGAACATGTTAGAGTTGTGCTTCAAACACTCTAAGAGAAACAACTCTAAGCTAAGTTGAGCAAGTGTGAGTTTTGGTTGCAGGAGGTAACTTTTCTAGGACAAGTGGTTTCTGCCGAGGGAATTTGAGTTGATCCTAGAAAGATTGAGGTTGTGCTTGATTGGAAATAACTTAAGAACGTATCTAAGATCCATAGTTTTCTGGGTCTTGCGAGATATTTCTGGGTCTTTCGTCTGGACTGATTGGAACAATTGAGCTTCGAGAAGCTTAAGTCCGTTCTGACTCAGGCTCCTATTCTGATACAGCCTGTATCTGGTAGGGAGTTTGTAGTGTATAGTGATGCTTCGCACGTCGTTTTGGGTTGTGAACTGATGCAAGATGGTAAGGTTGTATCTTAGGCGTCCTATCATCTTAAGTCACACGAGGGGAATTCTCTGATGCATGATCTCGAGTTGGCTGCCATGGTGTTTGCATTAAAAAACTAGAGGCACTATCTATATGGTGAGAGGTGGATTATCTAGACCGATCACAAGAGTCTGAAGTACCTCCTTACTCAGAAGGAGCTGAATCTTAGGTAGTGCTGATGGATTGAGTTGCTCAAAGATTATGACTGCACAATAGAGTATCATCTTGGTAAGGCCAATATGGTGGCTGATGCTCTCAGTCGTAGAGTGATGACTGATTTGAGAGCGATGTTCGCTCGACTTAGTCTGTTTGATGATGGGGTCTGCTGGTTAAATTGCAAGTTAAGTTGACTTGGATTGGGCAGATTCAAGAGAAATAGTTAGGGGATGAGTTTTTTGTTCTGCGATTTCGTCAGGTTGGGAGTGGCAATACTTTAGATTTTGGACTAAATAAGGATAGAGTTCTGTGTTTTCGATGTCGAGTTTGCGTATCAAATGATTCTGTTCTGAGACAATCAATTCTAAGGGCGGCACATAGTAGCCCTTATGCTATGCATTCTGGTGGTAATAAAATGTATCGCGATCTTCATGAGTTGTAGTGGTGGCCAAGTTTAAAAAGTGAGGTTACAGATTTTGTTGCTCATTGTCTGAAGTACCAGCAAGTTAAGGCTGAGCACCAATTGCCTTCGAGTTTGCTCCAACCTATTAAGATTCCCTTATGAAAATAGTAACGAGTGATGATGGACTTCATTAGTGGGTTGCCCTTGACACCCACTAAGAAGGATTCTATTTGGGTCATCGTGGATCGGTTGACCAAGTTCACTCATTTCATTCTGGTTTAGACAAACTACTCTCTAAAAAAGTTAGCGAAGCTCTATATCTTCGAGATTGTAAGACTGTATGGGGTTTCAGTTTCGATAATTTCTGATAGGGATCCTTGCTTTACTTCTCGATTCTAGAAGAAACTGCATGAAGCTCTGGGTCTAAGATTAGACTTCAGTATTACGTTCCATCCTCAGACCAATGGTCAATCTGAGAGGGTAATTCAGATACTGGAGAATATGCTTCGGAGTTGTATGGTTGATTTCCGAGGTATTTGGGAGGATTTTCTGCCGTTAGCTGAGTTCGCCTACAATAACAATTTCAAGTTTAGCATCCAGATGGCACCTTATGAGGCTTTGAATGGGAGTAAGTTTTGTACTCCTCTATATTGAACTGAGTTAGGCGAGCGACAAATTTTGGGTCCAGAGTTGGTTTTCGAGACTAAAGATAAGATTAGACTGATTCGGGATTGTTTGAAGGCAGCTTCTGATAGACAGAAGTCTTATGCAGATCTGGAAGGGAGGGATATCGAGTACTCTGTGGGTGACTTTGTATTTCTTAAGGTTTCTCCACGGAAGAAGATTCTGCGGTTCGGTCGTAAAGATAATTTAAGCCCTAGGTTCATTGAGTTGTATTGGATTTTGAATTATGTGGAATCAGTTGCTTACCAATTAGAGTTACCTCTAGATTTAGACCATATCCATGATGTGTTTCACGTCTCGATGTTGAAGTGGTATCGGTCTAATCCATCTCACGTTACCTATGTTGAAGAGATCGAGGTTAGACCGAATTTGACTTTTGAGGAGAAGCTGGTTCAGATTTTGGATCGAGATACTAAGGTTCTGAGGAGGAAGTTGATTCCGATGGTTAAGCTTTTGTGGTGGAATTATGGCACTAAGGAAGCCACGTAGGAACCTGAGGACTCGATGCGTTAGCAATATCCTCATCTATTTGGACTAGGTAAATTTCGAGGCTAAAATTTCTTTTAGGGGGCAGATTTGTAACGCCCTGAATAGTTAATGTTTGTAATTGTGAAATTTGATACAAACATTTATCTACTTCAGTGGTTAAGTGTTCTGAGTATGTGTATGAGGTCATAAATTCAAGTCTCCTTTTGGCAATTTTTGCTATTTTAGATCCAAGCTGTATCCTTGTTGAGTGGGCTTATATAAAATTGTCTATTAATCCATATCAGAATGAGCCTGTTGGTTCAAGTGGTAAGGAGTTGGGATGTTGGAGGTCCTGTGTTCGAATCCTTGTGTAAGCATGGGTGATAATTCTTGCTCCGGTTGTTTGTTAAAGGTTCGGTGGAGTTGGGAGTCTGAAGTAGTTGGATGTGGTTAGTAGGGAGGATTTTATGGGATGTCATTGCTGTGGGGAGTTGGGATTTTTTTTCTCACATTTTCCCAAAAATTTCTGACGTTATACTATTATTTCCCCACCAAAACCTTTTTTTTCTTTTCCCTTGTTTCTATTAATATTTCCCTTTCAAAATTTTGATAATATGAACCTCTTTTTGCGTTGCGCATTTAGGTAAGTGAAAGTGGTGAGTTTCTTCTTAGGTTAGGGCATTGGTTAAAGTTATTTTGGTCGGTTTTGCTTTTCATTAGTTTGATTTTTGGATTTGGCAGCAGTGAATCGCGAGGAACATGGTTCTCCTCTTGCGGAGTTATAGTCGGAATCGTTCCTGGGAAGCAGGTAAGTGATGACCACTTGTATTTCGCCGAGTGTTGGTTTGTAAGTTTGGTAATTGGGAATTTAGACTGATTTTTGGGAGTTTGTGTTATCGATTTTTAGGTTCTGGTGGTCTCGAAAGTGTTTTCGCATCAAAAAAGAACCAAGTGCGTACCCCTAACGCGAAACACTGAGTTTCGGCAAAAGCTGAAAGTGCTGTCTATCGACGTCACACGAGCGTGTGGTCGGCCGTGTGGTTGGCCGTGTGAGGGACACGGTTGTGTGTTTGACGAAGGGCTAGTTTGTTAAAATATTAAAATTTACATGGAATTGTTGTGAAATTTTAATAATTATGGACTTTAATAGTATAGGAAGAAATTTGACTAGCATGGGAAATGGTGAAATTTTAATAAATTTGGAATTTTGAGTTTAAGGACTAAATTGAAAAAAAATGTAAAAGTTTAGGGAAAATATGTAAATAATAAAAATTTAAGGGTCACATGCATAAAAATAAGATGAATATGTATTTGAATTTGATATATTAAATTTAATCATTATAGATCAAGAATTGAATCGTACTAAGGATAACAAGAGAAAAAGGAAAATCGTGGATTAGTCTCTACGAGTCAACCGATAGTATAACTTAGGTAAGTTCATGGATTAGATATATGTATATATGTTCATGTTATATATTGTATGAGTTAATTAATTAATTAATTAATTTGTGATTCAATTATTATTATGGAATTGAGATTATTAACTATTTAAGGTTGAATGTAAGGTGAATAAAGTTTACTTGAAATGTGATGAATGTATATGTAAATATTTATAATTCATGCTATTTTGAATTAGATAAAATTGATATGAGGTTTAAAATTTAATATTTGATTGTAATGATAAATTGTTTACAATTAAGTATAAGGTGAAAGAATATTTAATTGGAGATTGATGAATAATTGTGAAATATGAATTATATGATCATGAAATGGATGTAATGGAATTACAGTGTATGTACAGATATTCTGGAAGTGCCTCTGATTTGTTAATATGATGAATTCAGTTAAAGTGCCCGTTTGAACATAGTAAGCGATTAGGATACGATTGGCATGCCAATAGGGTTATTTGCACGTTGTACAGGATATATGTAATGGTACGAAGATATTACTAATTATACCAGAATCCAACATTTGTTACAGATTACTGAGTTATACTAGTGTGGTGGAGGGATGTATTGATACTGATTATATGATGCCAACGGGCTTTACACTTCAGTGCTCTGGTGTGTTGTAGTTTCAGCTTTTACGAGCATTCTAGTGTGGTGTAGTTACCCATGTATCTGTATCTGTTTATTATAGTTCATCGGGCCATATGATGAAAATATATATGTATTGAATTCATGAATTATTTGGAGATGATATGTTTAAATGAATATTGATATGTTAAGTCATGAAATTGAATAATTAATAATTATGTGTTTAAGATTTGTTTGAAACGATATTAAAACGACTGGAAAGTTTATAGTTATATGTATGAAACGCTTACTTGATAAATACAATATTGGTGACAAAGTTGTGTGTATAAAAGAAATGGAATATGAATATGACTTGACATGATCAATTGGTTAATACAATTTATATCTTGAGCCTTTCCTATTTGAATGATACGAAAATATGTTGTATTGAATGATTGAGAGATTATACAAATGATATGTGAAATGCTCACCTTATTGTTGTAAATGTCTTGACAGGAAGTATGTATTAAATTAGTTATATTTGTTTACTTATTGTAAATTAAGGTAAGAATTTTGTTTAAGTAATTATGAACTTACTAAGCTATATAAACTTACTCTGTTATATTTACTATTTTCTGTAGTTTTTGTTTTGCGGAACTAGTCAGACGGATCAATTTCAAGGCTCACACTATGAAGCTTCTGTTTTGGTATTTTTGACTTGGTTATTTCAATTTGTGGCATGTATATAGGGCTTTTAAGTTGTCAAATTTAATATTTTAGTTAAGTAAATAAACGAATGTTGGTATATATGATGTAAGCTTGTGTTTCATGTTGATCTTGTGATGAATGTGGAGTAAATAGTAGAATTATCATGTTGATCTTACTTGGTTTGAATGTGATTTGTGTCATTTGAATGGTAGGCATGTTTTGGTTTTGATATCTTACTTGTGAATTGATATGGAAATGGTCGTTTAGTATTAGTAACTTGTGCTTTTGGAAGTGAGTATATTCATCTTTTTTAAGTAGCACGAATGAGTGATTTTGGTAATTGGATTTGGAACCTTATTGATGATGAAATAAGTTTCATAAGATGATTGCATTTTTAGTTAAATTTCTTGAATGTACAATTGATTTTATGTTTGAATTTGTTTGTGATGGTGCCAAATGGCATATTGGTTAGTATAAGGATAATGGTACCTAATTGCATACTTAGTTATTAATTGTAATAGATTGTAATACCCTATACTTGACCTGGTCGCCAAGCCCGAATATCAGGATGCCACACCACCATCTCATGTCATAATCATAGTAAATTGTCACATTATTAAGAAACAATCCTCTTTATCAGTGATCTTATAAATTTTTAATCAAACATATATCAATCATCATTAGAACATGTCAAACATACTTTAAATAAACTTATAGTAATAATTGAACATGCATTAGTATCACTTAGCAAAATTTCCAAGACAATCACGTAGGTATCGATTCTAGAAAATGGGTATCGATATTTTCCTTGCACGGTATTGATACCATATGGAAAATTGGTACCAAATTAGCATTTTGTTTCTCGTCTAAAAATCAAAACACAAGAAAATATCGGTACAATTAAAAAAGTTTTGATAAAATTACCACAAGCATCGATACTCGTGATAAGGTATTGATACCAATTTACGATTCGACTTCATACACAAAATCACAAAGGTATCATTTTTACAACATGAATATCTATACCTCAGCTTCAGACTAGAAAAATACAACATTTTCAAGCATATGTCATTCCAACTTGTACCAATCCATCATTCTATCATATCGTCATCAAATAAACATTAAAACAGTCGTAATAACAGTCTCAAACATCGAAAGTAAGTCCAAACAATAAGAAACGGAGCACTAAACGAATCTCATAAACTTAGGAACAAATAATCTATGGAAGCATCCAAAACATCATGGTAAATACCAATAAAAGGCTACCACTTTGCCTTATCCCCAAAACGAAAACAAATAGCAATAACACCTATGAAATCATGGAAATGGACTTGCTTGGATCACCCCTCGGAACCACACCGCTCACACCGGCACTAAACTACTGCAAGGGTTTTAAGAAAGGAGTGGGTGAGCTTAACAAGCTCATTGAGTGCTCAGAATAACCATAATGTACACACAATATCAAAGGTTAAACAAGAGCATACTACAGTACGTTCAGAACTATATTCTAATCAAGTCAAAATATCATATTCACATTTCATTAAATCATAAAACTAACATATACTCCTACATGCAATTACACTCAACTCACTTATATATAATTCATTTAACAATAATTCATCAAGACTCAACAATGAATATATGCTTTAATAACCCACAAGTCTAGCTGATATATTCACATGCATTTATAAGTTAAATGGAAATAATCCAAACCACAATTACATACACAATTTACTATAATAACATACTAGCATTTTCATGAAACTTAATGTGACTCATTTAACATTTTATTTGTATGTTTTTGCATTCATCTCATATCGTATTATTACAACATATAAGATCACATTTAAACGATAATTTGCATAGCAACCACATACCCATTCAGGCATGCATCATATTACACATAAATACATTTTAAGATAATTTGGCACTTGAGGCTATGAAACATAAAAATGTGCTGTATCACCACACATTGGTTACTCAAATATCTAACACACCAAATGATTCATAGAGTCGAACATATCCAAAAAGTGAAGCATAAAGTTAACACTCTTCAACACGCCAAACATGTCCCATTGAATGGAGCTTAGCTCACATTCCCTTATCCCTCCAACATATCCCAAGGTCTCAACGCCCAAATCACAAAACACATATAGGGGAGTACTCACAATCCTATAACATGCCAACTATATCTAACGGTCTCATATGGTCACAAGGCCAAAATATCCACAACTACACAATTTTAATTATTGATTTAATGAACATCATCTCTGTTCATATTCAGCAATTCACATCACAAACTTGCACACAATGCATGTTTAACAAATCCACATTTAATTGCACTTAAAGTGCACAATAATGCTCTTTGAGCCATCACATATCCAACCACATATGAGTGCATTAAAATCAGTTTATCACATACATAACTTGTTGCATTAGCATTACATTCCATAATTCAACACATACGCACTTACCGATTTTTGCACACTTTCACTGCACATTTATATTGCTAACACAACATCATCACTATTGTTCAGCACATTTAATATGCTCACAACACAATACAATTTACAATAGTCATCACACATGTCTCATATCACAATATCACATCATAATAATCTATCCATAAATATTCTCATAATCACATAATTTACCAAAAATAAAACAAGAGAAATAGAAAGCTTACACTCGGAACTTAGGATAGGGGTCGGAACATAGGATAGGGGTTTAGGCTATTCCTAAGCTCCCAATTAACATTATAAATCATGTCTACTAGCAGTGATTCCAAACACTCACCGATTACGCTTTCGCCAAAAAGCCAAAAGCTTGAACTAGTGTTTCCTTGCATTTATCTTTACTCGTAGAAGGTCCTATCGATTCCAACGCTTAAAAAATTAAATCACACAATAATATGATCAACATTCAGCCAAAGACTCACATCAAACAATCCAAAAACACAAGCCTAAGCTAGGTTCTCTTTTGACCGAAACCTTCGACATAGAAAACTTAAAATTCTAATAGCTCGGTCTATATTTAATCTTTTCATCTAAAATGAATTATGTTCATCTTATAATTCACCTACAACTAATTCCCAACATTTAAACTACGTAAAAATACTCAATTCATGGTATCGACTTTTTCGACATGTTTTTGGCAATTTTAACAAAGAATTCATTAAAACATTGGAAATCCTTAACAAAACTTCAAAATAAGTTTAGAAAGTTTCTAATCATGTTAAAACAAGTTGAAAAATACTTTGAAATCAAGTTTTTACTTAAAATCCCGAAATCCACCATTAACGAGTCAATTTTTGGCTTTTATTCGAAACATGTGATTTAATGGCTGAAAACTTAGTTTTAAAGACTAAATAACATGTAAAACTATTTAGGAGTTGAATCGTTACCTTAGACGATGAAAAATATAACGTTTAATCAAAAACCCAAAAAACTTGAAAGCTTGACAATGGAGAAAACTATGGTGTTTTTAGGTGTTTCTCTTAACTTCTATGGAGGTTTATGACTAAGAGGATGATAGAAATAAAAAAGAATAAAGATTAGGGATCAAAATTGGAAGATTTGTGCTTATGAACTCAAGGGGAGATAACACTAAATTATGAAGGAGAAACTATCGTGACCTTAATATAGATGGATGGGAAAATAAGGTGTTTTTAAAATTTTTGTTTAATTGTCTTTTAAAAATTCACAGTTTTAACTCTTTTACAAATCAATCCTATTTTTAAAATTAAGGTATTTAAAACTCATTTTCAGAAATTGATTTAATTTTCTAAAAACCATAGTCGAAATCATCTAAGGTGTACCATGTCACAAAAAAACACTTTAAAGCTAAAATCCTTAAAATACCCCTAAAACTCCTAGGCCACATTTTGTGGTGTTGCATAGATAAGTTGGTTAATAGATCATGGATGGATTATGGCATGTTTGCAATGGATTGAGTGAGTTTTATGAAGGTCATATGTGTACCTATTTGTATCTATGAATTATGATATAGCTTTGGGCATGAAATGAATCTTCAAACTTGTAATTTTTGACCATATGGATAAAAGTATTGATACCAAGGATCAAGGTATCGATACTTGACCAAATGAACAATGTTTTCAAATTACAGAATGCCAAAATGGTATCGATACTAATTTTGGTATCAATACCTATTACAAAAATATCGATACTTATTTCTTTGGTATCGATACTTAGTTTAAAGTTTTGGAAAATTTACAGTTTAGTCATTTTTCACGCTCGAATCTAATCTATTGTATTTAAAATTTTGATTTAGTTCCGTGTTCATTTTTAATAATTAATGTGTGTATTTATATGATCATTAAATGTTTTAAATTGCATGTGATTGTTCTAGATTTATTCATAGCATCTCGTAGCTCGGGTCCGGCAATCGAACCGAGTATGGGATGTTACAACTAACGTCATTCAGTAACTGACCTTCAAACCCCAGATCCAGAATGGGTCCTAGTGACCCTCTCCAACACACGCAACATAGCCTGGGAAAGTACGTCATCCCCGGCTGTTGGAACCTGAGACCCAGCCTCAACAGTAAGAGTATCAATGGTCTCGCTGGTCTTCAGATTGGGCATATTACCCATAGAGGATGACTTTGCTCGAGCTCCTCCTCGACGTCTACAACATCCACGGAAACCAAGTCCACGACTATCGTAAGAACTCATTATAACAACTTATCTACAATGCCAGAAGTTCATAGATCAGTTCAGAATTCTCATCAAATATCTTATTTCACAGTTCATATCACAGTCTCTAACTAAAACCACAAGTTTAGTCATTACAATATTTTTTTCTAGCTAAATAGTATAGCTAAAGAAGAAGTACTTACAGGTTTGGTGCCTGAGACTCGGTCTTTTATAAAATCGATTTCCAAAGTTACTCAAATAAATTTTTCCTCCAAAACAACATTTAACAAAAATAGGAGCCTAGAAACACAGCCTGAATTTTTTAAACTTGGGTCTGATACCACTAAATGTAACACCCCATACCCGGCCTAAATGTTAACATCAACTCTAGAGGCTACACCAAAACATCAACCAAAAATTGACCTTAATTGTTTTAATTTTAACAGTCAAAATCATTATATAATTAACCAACGTAGGATCCATATCATAAACTGAAATCTGAAATAAATGTATAAGTCCAGATAAAAAATTAAGTAATTATTAAAGAGATGACCGAGCTCCTGCCACATCGACCCGCCTAAGTCTATGGGTTACTTGAAATCCAGACAAACAAACTAAACGAGTTTTCATCTCTATGTGTGTAACTTACATTCATTAATAAACAATAATACAACAAATATGATTCCAATCTTTCATAATCAGTCATTTCTAAAAAACAGATAAAAAAATAAAGAATATCAGATACAGATGCAAATTCCTACCCTCATCTGCTACACACCATCTCTATCCATCCCAACACATCATATAGGGCATTAAGCACCCATCAATCCCTACACACAGCGTAGTGATTGTATGTCACATTTTAGAACTATTGCAGCCTAGTTGCCAATCAGTTTGCGATAAATCGCTAGAATCAGAAATATTTGTGGCTTAACCACCATAATCGATAGATAATTAACTACCCTCACTAACTCCTCTATCTCAACATTCCCAACCCAATGCAGATACAAAGTTATCAGATATCAAGAGTGTATATACGGTTATCCAGACATAATTCATATACAGATATACAGATCATGATCACTTAATAGTTATCGCGTCAGATATAATCATTTAGCAATTATCGAATCAGATATAAGCATAGACAACAACTTAATTAGCCTCAGATCCTCATATATCAAGTTATATAGCCTAATTCAAATCATACGAACTCTATGGAAGGTATACATTCGATTCGATTGATGTTTATGGCCCTAGGGAAAAATTCTAAATTTTGGCCCACACGCCCATATGGATTCACATGACCTAGATGTCTGGCCCGTGTGGTCCACACGACCTAGCACACGCCTACGTGGCCCTCTTAATGTCACACACGGCCTAGCACATAGTCATGTAGCTCAAAACAGTGAGTTACACAATCTAGTACACGACCAAATGCATGCTTGTGTGACTCAAATCTCAAAATACCTCTCACACGGCCTGGTCACACGCCCATGTCTCTAGTCTGTGTGACTTTAATTCCAAAATAGTGAGTTACATGACCTGAACACACGCCTGTGTCCTTGGCCTATGTGGCCCTAATTCACAAACAATGAGTTATACAGCCTAGCACACAACTATGTGGCGTCGACAACCATGTTTCATGCATTCAAAATTTGTAGAAAATTAGGTTTTTTTACACACTTAGTATAGTTTCGAAGTAGAAACAACGTAAAAGACTTCCGAGACCTAAAATGACCATCTAAAAACCAAATTAAACAACTTAATCAACAAAAATCGTACAATTCAACACAAAACTAACTATGTCGAAAGATTCGACGTAAAACCTTCAAAAGAAACTAACACTTATCAACGAATCAATAGAAATTACTCGAATTAGCATGTTGGGATATTCGACAACAATGAGATGTGTACTTACTCGATTACATGGCAGCAACATTTTAACGGTAAGCCAAAAGGAAAGGAAGGAAAAAGAAAAAAAAAGAAAAGAGAAGGAAAAGAAGAATGAAGAAGGAGAAAAATAAGAAACAAACAATAAAAAAAAGAAAAGAAAAATTAAATTTTAAAAGAGCAATTAAACTAATTCTGCAGAGTAGCAAAAACATATCCCCGCTTTACTTATGCAAAGACTCGAACCCCTGTCCTTGAACACATAAGCAAATTACATAGCCACAAAAATAGAGACTTAATTACAACAGAAATCGACAGTCAGACATTCAAATTTTTGGGAGGTTACATGTAACATCCTAAAAATAGGGGGTTAGTATAATTGGGTTTGTGAATCGAGAGAGAGAGTGGTCATGCCTTAATTTTTGAGGTCATCTATGCATTTTTAGGAAATAAATGATGTATTTTTTTGGGGTAAGTGTTAGTGAAACGTTCCTTGAAACCCAAGTTCAAATCCCTTCTCTCGCATCATTTTTATTATTTTGCAAAATTTACCTTAAACCCTAGTATGTGGCATGCCTTGTTTTTAAAATAAATATTGCAAAATTATTTCAAGAATGAGGAAAAAGCCTAATGGTGAAAAGAAATATGAGAAAGCATGGAAATTAAAAGGTCCCAAGTTTGAATCCTTTCCCTTGTGAAATAATTAAATTTTGCAAAATCCCTTGTTTTTTTAATATGTGTGTCATCCATACCTTTGAACCCTAAGTATAAATACAACTTTTTTATTTTATTTTCCAGCCTTTAATTTAATTTTTCCCTACCCTAGCCGTTCACCATCTTCCTCTCCTCTTTTCTCTTCAATTTTCTTTCTTTCTCTCATTGTTGCCGTAGCCTACACCTCTAATTTTACCATCTCGTTCTTCTTTTTTCTGCATTAAGATTGTGCACCATCTCTTTTAATCTATTGCTTCCATTTATCCTCATCTAATTCATCCCCAAATCTAAAATCTTGAACCCCAAGATTGATTCTGAACATTGCAAAAAAAGTGTCATTGCTGTTTCTCTCAACTAGCTTGGGTAAGATCTCTTTTCCCTTCAACTTCTTGATTAATCTTATCAATTAAAAAAATTCTAGATTTTGAATTTGGGGGATTTTAAATTATTTTAAAGTTATTTTACCGGATTTTAATGAGATCTCAAACCGTTTTCAAATTCAGCCCTAATTTTGGCCACCATGGGTGGTGGTGCGTGCGCCTATGTGCAAGAAAGGGGGCTGTTTTGTTTCTTGGGTCTTGACCATATTTTTCCAGCATTAAATTTTGTTCTTAAACCCTCATAATCATACTTTAATCACATGTTAATTAGGGAGAGACATTCTTGATCAATTAGCCAATCGGATCCCACAAATCGTGAAGCATAAGTGCAATTAAGGATAACTAGTTTGTTATTTCGACATAGTTGTTGGGTAAAGGTTATGAATTGATTAAATGAAGGAATTTAATCATTAATTAGCTACTAATTTCTAGTATATTATTGAATTAGGTTCTGACCCAAATGCCCCATATCATCCGTAAAGGCGAAGAACGATTGTACGTACAGTTCTCATAGATACAGTGTAAGGAATCTAACTAGTTTGGATTCATAAAATAGTTATAATTTCAATGATTGGTTTGAACTCATAAGTGGGTGTTTGGGGGATGGTTTAGTGGTAAATTGATTGAATTTATACTGAATTTTGGTTTAGGTTCGTTTAAGGAATTATTAAGGAAAATTAGAAGATTCGCTAATGTGCTGCGAGGAAGCAAAAAATAAAGTATGGGTCCTAAACTCATAAAATTGTTTGAAAATGTTAAATATCATGTTATGTTTGATAAATTAGCTTACTGATTGGATTGGCTTAATTGTCAAATTATTGATTCTGTGAGTGGCCGAACTAGGTATGTTTCGAGCCTTAAAAGAAACTGCTAGTTTGATAGTATGAATGTTTGATTGAGTTTGTAATTGCATATTTGAGTTATGAGATATGAGAATGCTTGACTGAATGATATAATGTGTTGAGATATTAAGTTTATGTATGATTTAAACAAATGAGATATTTGTTATATTGTGTACTAAAAAGGGTGCTATTTATTCACAATGAAAATCCGTAAAGTATGTGAAATTAAACGATATTGATTGATACCAACACAATGGTAATTTGAAAGATTGGAACATTGTTTCCATTTACTGAAAGTATGTGATTATTGAGGACATGCTGAGTATGTCAAATGAATGTGAAAAGTATTAAGATATGATTATATATGAGATTGTATGACATATTGCATATGAATTGGGTTGGGATTTTGTGGTTGACGAAAGAGTTCCGTGGAGTACTGGTGGCATATTAAGTCTGCATTATTCGTAGTCAGTGCACTGCACCTGGAGTACTGAGGGGGATAGAGATTTATCACATTTTTACTGGCAGCTTGTCTGCATTTTTACTGGCAAAATTTTTTACATATTATTATCGGTGGTTTTAACCACAACAGGCTTAATCCCATAATGTTTTGGAGTTCGAATGACGGGTTCTAGGGAACTCGTGATGTGTAGCGGATGGTATGGGTAGGAACCTTTTTGCATTGCATCATGCTCACAACATAATTGTATGTTATTGATTTAGGCTATACATTATATTGTGTTGTATTGAATGGTATCAAAATTAATGATTGTTACTCGAATGAATGATGACCCATGCTCATACACCGTTTGACATTAATTTGATAATGGCTATGTAATGATATGAAATTCTAATGATGGTTCTATGTTCTTCTGTTAATACTATTATGTTTCACTGTATTTGATATTTATGTTTTTGCCCTTTTAAATAATTGTTCGACTTACACTGAGCTTTTCATAAGCTCACCCCCTAATAGCATTTAACTTTTCAGGTAAACCTCGAAAGTAGGACCAGACTTGGCATTCAGAAAATCTCCTTGGACCTTGGACTATTCTTAATAAGTATTATTAAGTCTTTATTGATTTTGGTTTGTAATTTTTAATTATTTATAGTCTGTGGCTTGGTAACTTTTCTTCTGGGATTTTTTCATGCATGGATTACTCAAGCATAATAATCGGATAATGCATGATATTAGGCTTAAGTAAAATTTGATATTGTTCCCTAGTTTCCGCTGCATTGTAAAGGAACCATTTTTGAAAAATAAATCGATAAGGCAACTAAGTTTCCAAAATGACTTGAAAAATGATTTTTCTACTGCATTAGTTTAACATCGAGTTTTTTTTTTAAAGAAGAGCGACAAGAAAACCGTTTTTTTAAAACTACACTATCAACAATAAAATGAATCATAAGTATGCACGACCTAATGAATGAATGCTTTTAAGCTAACTCAAAGTTAAATACAATTTTCTCTAAAATGAGTTTATTTAAGGTCTTCAAAAGTAACATAAGTTAGCTTAGTCATTTCGGTGGCCAATGTAGCCTTCTCAATCTAGCCATAATGTCTAAGCCAGGTGTGGGAGGTTAAATTTAGTGGTATCAGATCCTTGGTTCAAAACCTTAGACTGATTTCTAATTTTCAAAAATGAGTCTGCATGCATACATACATGAAAAGGGGTGTTTGGGGAAAAAAAGCCACGATTAATTTTGAAAATGATATTATACAAAGAAAATCATGTCTGAGACTCCGATGCCAGTTGCTATAGAAAAGATACTGTTAAGTTATAGGTAAACACTTGAGGTGTATTATTGTAGACATAGAAGTGAAATAGTTAGTATTTAATTTTTCTTTAAAACTATATAAGATAGGAAACTGAAAATTGATTGAAGTTAGCTAGTGATTTTTTTTTCTGAAATTGTAGATCAAATTTAAGATCGTAGGATACATAATGAACAACAGTAGAATGAGGAACCATGGGGCTTAACGTCAAGCTGCCAAGTTGAGTCATTTTTTTTCAAGAAATTGTGCCTAACCTTGAGATGAATGACATCGTGATTGCGCCTACTTCTAAAGGAGAAAACCAGGAGGTTGGGGATGATGCAGTGTCCCAAGTGATATTGGGAGTCTTAGAAAATGTTTTCAAGATAATGGTTGAAAGGACTAATATGGAGGGAGAAAGTAAACGCTTAGAGTGCAAGAGAAAGGAAAAGATTAAAGTTTGAAAAATGAGAGAGTTTGCTTCCACTTGTCCAAATCTACGACCTTTAAAAAGGGCCAGAGGAGCCAGACCTCAATGAAATGTTGTAGTAGTTATTACTGGAGAAACTGTTAGATTAGCTAAGGTTCCAAATTGTAGATATTGTGGTAAGCGTAATCTAGTAGAGTTTTTGTTAAAATTGGGAATTGGGGTAGAGGTATCTGTTAGTAACGTTTCTGTAATTAGATCTGCAAGATATATGTTGGGAATTTAAGGAGACGCATTGTCTAGAAGTGTGTTGGAATCAAAGTTGCGCAACGAAAGCTTGGTGGCCCAATTTGAAGGAAAATGACTAACAGATTTTGTGACTAAGAAAATTTTGAGGAAGAAATTTCTTTAAGGAGGGGAGAATTATAACATCCCAAAAATCGGGGGTTAGTAGAATCGAGTTTGTGAATCGAGAGAGAGTGGTCATGCCTTAATTTTTTAGTTTATCTATGCATTTTTAGGAAATAAATGAGGTATTGGTTTCTTGAACAAGTGTTAGTGAAACGTTCCTTGAAACCCAAGTTCAAATCCTTTCTCTCGCATCATTTTTATTATTTTGCAAAATTTACCTTAAACCCTAGTATGTGACATGCCTTGTTTTTAAAATAAATATTGCAAAATTATTTCAAGAATGAGGAAAAAGCCTAATGGTGAAAAGAAATATGAGAAAGCAGGGAAATTAAATGAGGTCCCAAGTTTGAATTCTTTCTCTTGCAAAATAATTACATTTTGCAAAATCCATTGGTTTTTTTAATATGTGTGTCATCCATACCTTTGAACCCTAAGTATAAATACAACTTTTTATTGTATTTTCCAGCCTTTAATTCAATTTTTCCTTACCCTAGCCGTTCACCATCTTCCTCTCCTCTTTTCTCTTCAATTTTCCTTTTTTCTCCCATTGTTGTCGTCGCCTACACCTCCCATTTTTTATAATTTCATTTTTTAATATTAAAATTTGAATTTCAAGGCAACGTTGGTTACAGAATCAAAGATAAAGTATAAATTTTTAAGAGGTTAAAATGAAAATTTATCATGTGATGCATAGCAAAGTTCTCGTGTTTTATGATTTTTTTTAATTTTATTTTAAAATATTAAAATTCAAATTTCGAGGCCAAGTCAATTATAGAACCAGAGATAAAGTATAAATTTTTAAGAGGTTAAAATGGAAATTTACAATGTGATGCATGGCGAAGTTCACGTCTGTTATGATTGTTCTCAATTTCATTTTTAAATATTGAAACTCGAATTTTGATGCGAAGTCCGTTACGGAATTAAAGATAAAATATAAAATTTTAAGTGGTTAAAATGGAAATATACAATGTGATACATAGAAAACTAATTGTGTTTTTCGCTTTTTTTAATTTTATTTTTAAAAATTAAAATTCGAAATTCGAGGCAACGTCAGTTACAAAATCAAAGATACAGTATAAATTTTTAAGAGGTTAAGATGGAAAGTTATCATGTGATGCATAGAAAACTTATTGTGTTTTATGATTTTTTTTTTAATTTCAATTTTAGATGTTAAAATTCGAATGTCGAGGCAAAGTCAATTACATAATCAAAGATAAAGTATAAATTTTTAAGAGATTAAAATAGAAATTTACAATGTGATACATAACGAAGTTCCCGTGTCTTATGATTGTTTTTAATATATTTTTAAATATTGAAACATGAATTTTGAGGCGAACTCCATTACGCAATTAAAGATAAAGTATAAATTTGTAAGTGGTTAAATGGAAATTCACCTTGTGATGCATAGAAAACTTCTCGTGTTTTATGATTTTTTATAATTTTATTTTTAAATATTAAAATTAGAACTTCGAGGCAACGTTGGTTTCAGAATCAAAGATAAAGTATAAATTTTTAAGAGGTTAAAAAGGAAATTTATCATGTGATGCATAGAAAACTTCTCGTGTTTTATGATTTTTTTAATTTCATTTTTAAATATTAAAATTCAAATTCCAAGGCCAAGTTCGTTACAGAATCAAAGATAAAGTATAAATTTTTAAGACGTTAAAATGGATATTTACCATGTGATGCTTAGCGAAGTTCTCGTGTCTTATAATCTTTTGACTTTCATTTTTAAATATTGAAACTCGAATTTTGAGTCAAAGTCCGTTACGGAATTATAGATAAGAATATAAACTTTTAAGAGGTTAAAATGGAAATTTACCATGTGATGCATAGAAAACTAATTGTGTTTTGCACTTTTTTAATTTTACTTTTAAATATTAAAATTTGAGTTTCGAGACAACGTCAGTTACAAAATAAAAGTTAAAGTATAAATTTTTAAGAGGTTATGATGGAAATTTATCATGTGATGCATAGCAAACTTTTCGTATTTTATGATTTTTTAAATTTCATTTTTAAATATTGAATTTTGAATTTTGAATTTTGAGGCAAATTCGGATAATGAATCAAAGATAAAGTATACATTTTTAAGAGGTTAAAATGGAAATTTACAATGTGATGCATAGCGAAATTCTCATGTCTTATGATTGCTTTTAATTTACTTTTAAATATTGAAACTCAAATTTTGAGGTGAAGTCTATTATGGAATTAAAGATAAAGTGTAAATTTCTAAATGGTTAAAATGGAAATTTTCAATATGATGCATAGCGAAGTTCTTGTGTCTAATGATTCTCTTTAATTTCATTTTTAAATATTGAAACTCGAATTTCGAGGCCAATTAAGTTTTAAAATCAAAGATAAAGTATAAATTTTTAAGAGGTTAAAATGAAAATGTTATAATGTGATGCATAACAAAGTTTTCGTGTCTTATGATTGTTTTTAATTATTTTGAATTATTGAAACTCGAATTTTGAGGTGAAGTCCATTATGGAATTAAAGATAAAGTGGAAATTTCTAAGTGGATAAAATGGAAATTTTCAATGTGATGCGTAGCAAAGTTCTCGTGTCTTATGATTTTTTTTAATTTCATTTTTAAATTTTGAAACTCGAATTTCAAGGCGAAGTCGGCTACAGAATTAAAGATAAAGTATAAATTTTTAAGAGGTAAAATGGAAATTTACCATATGATGCATAGCAAAGTTCTCGTGTTTTATGAGTTTTTTAATTTCATTTTTAAATATTAAAATTTGAATTTCAAGACCAAGTCGATTATAGAATCAAAGATAAAGTATAAATTTGTAAGAGGTTAAAATGGATATTTACAATGCGATGCGTAGCGAATTTCTCGTGTCTTATGATTCTTTTTAATTTCATTTTTAAATATTGAAACTCGAATTTTGAGGCG
Source organism: Gossypium hirsutum (assembly GCF_007990345.1). Classification (NCBI taxonomy): domain Eukaryota; kingdom Viridiplantae; phylum Streptophyta; class Magnoliopsida; order Malvales; family Malvaceae; genus Gossypium; species Gossypium hirsutum. The sequence continues at coordinate 34,618,410 of NC_053443.1, forward strand.
AAGTCCGTTACAGAATCAAAGATAAAGTATAAATTTTTGATAGGTTAAAATGGAAATTTACCATGTGATGCATATCAAAATTCTCGTATTTTATGATTTTTTTAAAATTTCATTTTTAAATATTAAAATTTGAATTTCGAGGCGAAGTCGGTTATAGAATCAAAGATAAAGTATAAATTTTTAAGAGGCTAAAATGGAAATTTACCATATGATGCATAGTGAAGTTCTCGTGTCTTATGATTCTTTTTAATTTCATTTTTAAATATTGAAACTCGAATTTTGAGTCGAAGTCTGTTATTGAATTATAAATAATATATAAACTTTTAAGAGGTTAAAATGGAAATTTACCATGTGATGCATAGAAAACTATTTGTGTTTTGTGCCTTTTTTAATTTTATTTTTAAATATTAAATTTCAAAATTTGTGGCAACATTGATTACAGAATAAAAGATAAAGTATAAATTTTTAAAAGGTTAAAATGGAAATTTCTCATGTGATGCATAGCACACTTCTCGTTTTATGATTTTTTCTAATTTCATTTTTAAATATTAAATTTTGAATTTCGAGGCCAAGTCTGTTACAGAATTAAAGATAAAGTATTGATAAGTCATAAAAGTAACATGTTTTTAATCCCATTCTTGATGCGTTTTTGGATGATTTATTATGTAAATTAGTGAATTTGATACTTCTAATCCTTTAAATTCATGTTTCTATACTTAGGTGAGCATAGGGGAGCGAAAAGAGCGAAAAACAAGCCAAAATCGAGCAAAAAGAGTTGTTTTCAGCATCCACACAGCGTGAACATTTTCACACGGGCTGGCCACACGCCCATGTGTCAGCTAGTGTCGATTTCGCACCATGTTTCCCTTTTACACGAAAAAACCCAATTTTTAGGGTTTCTGAGCATTCTAAAGTTTATAAATACATATTAGAAGAGGACCTAAGGAGCATGTAGAGACGATTGAAGAAATTACTCGAAGAACACCATTGGAGCCAACTCAGAAGCGGATCTCCTTCAAGATTGAAGATCTCCTTTTAACTTCTTTTGAAGTTTATTTGAATTTATTTATGTCTCGTAGTTTTTATGATTTTGAGATGTTTTCTTTTCAGATTATGAACTAAATTCCCTAGATACCTAGGGAAGATGAAACCTATGATGAATCTTATTATTTGATTTTTGAATTACAAGATAAATACTTGATTCTTGTTCTCAATTATGTATGTTTATTTCATGTTTTAATATTTTAGAGATATTAATTCATGTTTAATGTTCTTATTTCAGTGGAGCAAAAGTCTCTGTTTAAGAGTAGATCTAGCATAACTGAGTGGAGTTGCATGTAATCCTAGAAATAGGACGACATAAATCTACTGGATTAGAGTCAAATCTAATACGGGAATCCATAGATCGAGTTAATGCGACAATAGGGGTTTTAATTAGAAAGATATTTCAATTAATCAACCTAGAGTCAGTTGTTCTTACTCTCGAAAGAGATATTAACATAATTTAGGGATTTCTACGGACCAAGACACAAGTGAATAAATCGTTTAATTCAGTTTCAGAATAATAGGTTAAGTCTAGGTGGATTCTTTCCTGGGTATTGTCTATCTTATTGGTTTTATTCGATTATTTTCTTAATTCATTCTCTATTGCGTTCTTAGTAATTAGTTTAGTTAATTTTAGATTAAAAACAATCACCCCTTATCAGCTAAATAATAGAAAAAACAGTAATTACTACTACTTTTAGTCCTCATGGATACAATATTCCCTACTCACCATAGCTATACTATTGTTCGATAGGTGCTCTTGCCTTTGTCATAATTATAGTTAGTTTAGTGACCATCAAGTATAAATTTTTAAGAGGTTAAAATGGAAATTTACAATGTGTGCATAGCGAAATTCTCGTGTATTATGATTTTTTTAATTTATTTTTAAATATTGAAACTCGAATTTTGAGGCAAACTCCGTTACGGAATTAAAGATAAAGTATAAATTTTTAAGTGGTTAAAATGGAAATTTACCTTGTGTTGCATAGAAAACTTCTATTGTTTTATGAATTTTTATAATTTCATTTTTAAATATAAAAATTCAAATTTCAAGGCAATGTCGGTTACAGAATCAAATATAAAGTATAAATTTTTAAGAGGTTAAAATGGAAATTTACCATGTGATGCATATTACATAGCAAACTTCTTGTGATTTATGATTTTTTTAATTTCATTTTTAAATGTTAAAATTCGATTTTCTAGGCAAAGTCGGTTACAAAATCAAAGATACTGTATAATTTTTTAAGAGACTAAGATGGAAATTTACAATGTGATGCATAGCGAAGTTCTCGTGTCTTATGAATCTTTTTAATTACATTTTAAAATATTAAAACTCGAATTTTGAGTTGAAGTCCGTTACGGAATTATAGATAAAGTATAAACTTTTAAGAGGTTAAAATGGAAATTTACCATGTGATGCATAGAAAACTAATTGTATTTTGTGCTTTTTTTAATTTTATTTTTAAATATTAAAATTCAAGTTTCGAGACAACTTCGGTTACAAAATCAAAGTTAAAGTATAAATTTATAAGAGGTTAGAAAGGAAGTTTACCATGTGATGCATAGCGAAGTTCTCGTGTCTTATGAGTATTTTTAATTTCATTTTTAAATATTGAAACTCAAATTTTGAGAAAATGTTTGTTTCGGAATTATAGATAAAGTATATATTTTTAAGAGGTTAAAATGGAAATTTACCATGTGATGCATAGAAAACTTCTTGTGTTTTATGCTTCTTTTTTTTAATTTTATTTTTAAATATTAAAATTTGAATTTCGAGACAACTTCGGTTACAAAATCAAAGTTAAAGTATAAATTTATAAGAGGTTAAAAAGGAAGTTTACCATGTGATGCATAGCGAAGTTCTCGTGTCTTATGAGTATTTTTAATTTCATTTTTAAATATTGAAACTCAAATTTTGAGAAAATGTTTGTTACGGAATTATAGATAAAGTATATATTTTTAAGAGGTTAAAATGGAAATTTACCATGTGATGCATAGAAAACTTCTTGTGTTTTATGCTTTTTTTAATTTTATTTTTAAATATTAAAATTCAAGTTTCGAGACAACTTCGGTTACAAAATCAAAGTTAAAGTATAAATTTATAAGAGGTTAAAAAGGAAGTTTACCATGTGATGCATAGCGAAGTTCTCGTGTCTTATGAGTATTTTTAATTTCATTTTTAAATATTGAAACTCAAATTTTGAGAAAATGTTTGTTACGGAATTATAGATAAAGTATATATTTTTAAGAGGTTAAAATGGAAATTTACCATGTGATGCATAGAAAACTTCTTGTGTTTTATGCTTCTTTTTTTAATTTTATTTTTAAATATTAAAATTTGAATTTTAAGTCAACGTCGATTACAGAATCAAAGATAAAGTATACATTTTAAAGAGGTTAAAATGAAAATTTATCATGTGATGCATAGCAAGCTTCTCGTGTTATATGATTTTCTAATTTGATTTTTAAATATTAAAATTCAAATTTCGACACCAAGTCTAATAGAGAATCAAAGTTAGAGTATAAATTTATAAGAGGTTAAAATGGAGACTTACAATGTGATGCATAGCTAAGTTCTCGTGTCTTATGATTGTTTTAAATTTATTTTAAGATTTTGAAACTCGAATTTTCAGGCGAACTCCGTTACGAAATTAAAGTTAAAGTATAAATTTTTAATTGGTTAAAATGGAAATTTACCATGTAATGCATATAAAACTTCTCGTGTTTTTTGATTTTTTGTAATTTCATTTTTAGATATTAAAATTTGAATTTAGAGGCAACGTCGGTTAACGAATAAGAAATAAAGTTTGAATTTTTAAGAGGTTAAAATGGAAATTTATCATGGGATACATAGCAAAGTTCTCGTGTTTTATGATTTTTTTAAATTTCATTTTTAAATATTAAAATTCGAATTTCAAAGCCAAGTCAATTTGAGAATCAAAGATAAAGTATAAATTTTTAAGAGGTTAAAATGGAAATTTACAATGTAATGCATAGCGAAGTTCTCGTGTCTTATGATTGTCTTTAATTTATTTTAAGATTTTGAAACTCGAATTTTGAGGCAAACTCCGTTACGGAATTAAAGATAGAGTATAAATTTTTAAGTGGTTAAAATGGAAATTTATCATATGATGCATAGCAAAGTTCTCGTGTTTTATGAGTTTTTTAATTTCATTTTTAAATATTAAAATTTGAATTTCGAGGCCAAGTCGATTATAGAATCAAAGATAAAGTATAAATTTGTAAGAGGTTAAAATGGATATTTACAATGCGATGTGTAGCAAAGTTCTCGTGTCTTATGATTCTTTTTTAATTTCATTTTCAAATATTAAATTATGAAATTCGAGGTGAAGTCGGTTATAGAATCAAAGATAAAGTATAATTTTTTAAGAGATTAAAATGAAAATTTACCATGTGATGCATAGCGAAGTTCTCATGTCTTATGATTCTTTTTAATTTCATTTTTAAATATTGAAACTCCAATTTGACTCGAAGTCCGATACGGAATTATAAATAAAGTATAAACTTTTAAGAGGTTAAAATAGAAATTTACCATGTGATGCATAGAAAACTATTAGTGTTTTGCGCTTTTTTAATTTTATTTTTAAATATTAAAATTCGAGTTTGAAGGCAACGTCGGTTATAGAATCAAATATAAATTTTTAAGAGGTTAAAAAGGAAATTTACCATATGATGCATAGCAAAGTTCTCGTGTTTTATGATATTTTTTAATTTTATTTTTAAATATTAAAATTTGAATTTCAAGGCAATGTCAATTACAGAATCAAAGATAAAGTATAAATTTTTAGGAGGTTAAAATAGAAATTTACCATGTGATGCATACCGAAGTTCTTGTGTCTTATGATTCTTTTGAATTTCATTTTGAAAAATTGAAATTCGAAATTTGAGTTGAAGTCCGTTACGCAATTATGGATAGAGTATAAACTTTTAAGAGGTTAAAATGGAAATTAATCATGTGATGCATAGAAAAGTAATTGTGTTTTGTGCTTTTTTTAATTTTATTTTTAAATATTAAAATTCGAGTTTCGAGGCAACATCAGTTACAGAATAAAAGTTAAAGTATAAATTTTTAAGAGGTTAAGATAGAAATTTATCATGTGATGCATAGCAAAATTTTCGTGTTTTATGATTTCTTATATTTCATTTTTAAATATTAAAATTCAAATTTCGAGACAAAGTCAATTACGGAAGATAAAGTATACAATTTTAAGAGTTTTAAATGGAAATTTACAATGTGATGCATAGTGGAATTCTCGTGTCTTATGATTGTTTTTAATTTATTTTTAAATATTGAAACTTGAATTTGGAGGCTAACTTCGTTACGGAATTAAAGATAAAGTATAAATTTGTAAGAGGTTAAAATGGATATTTAAAATGGATTTTTTAAATTTCACTTTTAAATATTAAAATTTGAATTTCATGGTCAAGTCAATTATAGAATCAAATATAAAGTATAAATTTTTAAGAGGTTAAAGCGGAAATTTACCATGTGTTACATAGAAAACTTCTTGTGTTTTATGCTTTTTTTAATTTCATTTTTAAATATTAAAATTTGAATTTCAAGGTAACGTCGATTACAGAGTCAAAGATAGAGTATAAATTTTAAAGAGGCTAAAATGGAAATTTATCATGTGATGTATAGCAAGCTACTCGTATTTTATGACTTTTTAATTTGATTTTTAAATATTAAAATTCGAATTTCGAGCCCAAGTCAGTTAGAGAATCAAAAATAAAGTATAAATTTTTAAGAGGTTAAAATGGAAATTTACAATGTGATACATAGCGAAGTTCTCGTGTCTTATGATTGTTTTCAATTTATTTTAAGATTTTGAAACTCAAACTTTGAGGCAAACTCCGTTACGGAATTAAAGATAAAGTGTAAATTTTTAAGTGGTTAAAATTCTCTTGTTTTATGAGTCTTTATAATTTCATTTTTAAATATTAAATTTTGAATTTCAAGGCAACGTTGGTTACAGAATCAAATATAAAGCATAAAATTTTTAAGAGCTTAAAATGGAAATTTACCATATGGTGCATAGCGAAGTTCTCAAGTCTTATGATTCTTTTTAATTTCATTTTTAAGTATTGAAACTCAAATTTTGAGTCAAAGTCCGTTACGAAATTATAGATAAAGTATAAACTTTTAAGAGGTTAAAATGGAAATTTACCATGAGATGCATAGAAAACCACTTGTGTTTTGCGCTTTTTTTAAATTTTATTTTAAAATATTAAAATTCAAATTTTGAGGCAGCTTCGGTTACAGAATAAAAGATAAAGTATAAATTTTTAAGAGGTTAAAATAGAAATTTATCATGTGATACATTGCAAACTTCTCGTACTTTATGATTTATTTTTTAATTTCATTTTTAAATATTAAAATTTGAATTTCGAGGCCAAGTCGGTTATAGAATCAAAGATAAAGTATTAATTTTTAAGAGGTTAAAATAGAAATTTACAATGTGATTCATAGAGTAATTCTGGTGTCTTATGATTTTTTAATTTATTTTTAAATTTTGAAACTCGAATTTTGAGGCGAACTCCATTACGGAATTAAAGATAAAGTATAAATTTTTAAGTGGTTAAAATGAAAATTTACCTTCTGATGCATAGAAAACTTCTCTTGTTTTATGATTTTTTATAATTTCATTTTTAAACATTAAAATTTGAATTTTGAGGCGACATCTGTTATAGAATCAAATATAAAGTATAAATTTTTAAGAGGTGAAAATGGAAATTTACCATGTGATGCATAGCATACTTCTCGTGATTTATGATTGTTTTTAATTTCATTTTTAAATATTAAAATTCAATTTTCTAGGCAAAGTCGGTTAAGAAATCAAAGACACAGTATAAATTTTTAAGAGATTAAGATGGAAATTTACAATGTGTTGCATAGCGAAGTTCTAGTGCCTTGTGAATCTTTTTAATTTCTTTTTTAAATATTGAAACTCAAATTTTGAGTTCAAGTCCATTACGGAATTATATATAAAGTATAAACTTTTAAGAGGTTAAAATGAAAACTTACCATGTGATGCATAGAAAACTAATTGTGTTTTCCGCTTTTTGTAATTTTATTTTTAAATATTAAAATTCGAGTTTTAAGGCAACGTTAGTTACAAAATCAAAGATAAAGTATAAATTTTTAAGAGGTTAAAAAGGAAATTTACCATGTGATGCATAGTGATGTTCTCGTGTCTTATGAATCTTTTTACTTTCATTCTTAAATATTGAAACTCGAATTTTGGGGCAAAGTTCGTTACGAAATTATAGATAAAGTATATATTTTTAAGAGGTTAAAATGGAAATTTACCATGTGATGCATAGAAAACTTCTTGTGTTCTATGCTTTTTTTTTATTTCATTTTTAAATTATTAAAATTCGAATTTCAAGGCAATGTCGATTACAGAATCAAAGATAAAGTATAAATTTTAAAGAGGCTAAAATAGAAATTTATCATATGATGCATAGCAAGCTTCTCGTGTTTTATGATTTTTAATTTGATTTTTAAATATTAAAATTCTAAATATAAGGCAACGTTGGTTACAGAATCAAAGATAAAGTACAAATTTTTAAGAGGTTAAAATGAAAATTTATAATGTGATGCATAGCGAAGTTCTCGTGGCTTATGATTGTTTTTAATTTATTTTAAGATTTTGAAACTCGAATTCTGAGGCAAACTCCGTTACGGAATTAAAGATAAAGTATAAATTTTTAAGTGGTTAAAATTGAAATTTACCATGTGATGAATAGAAAACTTCTCATGTTTTATGATTTTTTATAATATCATTTTAAAATTTTAAAATTCGAATTTCGAGGCAATGTCGGCTACAGAATGAAATATAAAGTATAAATTTTGAAGTGGTTAAAATGGAAATTTACCATGTGATGCATAGCAAACTTCTCGTGATTTATGATTTTTTTAATTTCATTTTTAAATATTAAAATTTAATTTTCTAAGCGAAGTCGGTTACAGAATCAAAGATTCAATATAAATTTTTAAGAGGTTAATATGGAAATTTACAATGTGATGCATAGTGAAGTACTTCTTGTGTCTTATTAATCTTTTTAATTTCATTTTTAAATATTGATACTCAAATCTCGAGGCGAAGTCCGTTACAGAATCAAAGATAAAGTATAAATTTTTAAGAGGTTAAATTAGAAATTTACCATGTGATGCGTAGAAAACTAATTGTGTTTTGCGCTTTTTTTAATTTTATTTTTAAATATTAAAATTCGAGTTTTAAGGCAACGTCGGTTACAAAGTCAAAGATAGAGTATAAGTTTTTAAGAGGCTAGAAAGGAAGTTTGCCATGTGATGCATAGCGATGTTCTCGTGTCTTATGAGTCTTTTTAATTTCATTTTTAAATATTGAAACTCGAATTGTGGGGCAAAGTTCGTTACAGAATTATAGATAAAGTATATATTTTTAAGAGGTTAAAATGAAAATTTACCATGTGATGCGTAGAAAACTTCTTGTGTTTTATGCTTTTTTTTAATTTCATTTTTAAATATTAAAATTCAAATTTGAAGGCAACGTCGGTTACAGAATCAAAGATAAAGTATAAATTTTGAAGATGTTAAAATAGAAATTTATCATGTGATGCATAGCAAGCTTCTCGTGTTATATGATTTTTTAATTTGATTTTTAAATATTAAAACTCGAATTTCGAGGCCAAGTTAGTTAGAGAATCAAAGATAGAATATAATTTTTTAATAGGTTAAAATGGAAATTTATAATGTGATGCATAGCGAAGTTCTCGTGCCTTATGATTGTTTTTAATTTATTTTTAGATTTTGAAACTCGAATTTTGAGGCGAACTGTTACTAAATTAAAGATAAAGTATAAATTTTTAAGTGGTTAAAATGGAAATTTACCATGGGATGTATATAAAACTTCTTGTGTTTATGATATTTTTATAATTTCATTTTTAAATAGTAAAATTCGAATTTCGAGGCAACGTTAGTTACAGAATCAAAGATAAAGTATAAATTTTTAGTGGTTAAAATAGAAATTTATCATGTGATGCATAGCATAGTTCTCGCGTTTTATGATTTTTTTTAATTTCATTTTTAAGTATTAAAATTCAAATTTTGAGGCCAAGTCGATTACAGAATCAAAGATAAAATATAAATTTTTAAGAGGTTAAAATGGAAATTTACAATGTGATGCATGGCGAAGTTCTCGTCTGTTATGATTGTTTTCAATTTCATTTTTGAATATTGAAACTCGAATTTTGAGGTGAAGCCTGTTACGGAATGAAAGAAAAAATATAAATTTTTAAGTGGTTAAAATGAAAATTTACAATGTGATGAATGGAAAACTAAATGTGTTTTGTGTTTTTTTTAATTTTATTTTTAAATGTTAAAATTTGAAATTCGAGGCAACCTCGATTACAGAATTAAAGATAAAATATAAATTTTTAAGAGGTTTAGATGGAAGTTTATCATGTGATGCATAGCAAATTTGTCGTGTTTTATGATTTTTTAAATTTCATTTTTAAATATTAAAATTCGAATGTCAAGGTAAAGTCAGTTACAAAATCAAAGATAAAGTAAAAATTTTTAAGAGGTTAAAATAAAAATTTACAATGTGATGCATAGCGAAGTTCTCGTGTCTTATAATTGTTTTTAATATATTTTTAAATATTGAAATTGGCAAACTCTGTTGCACAATTAAAGATAAAATATAAATTTTTATAAATTCATATTTAAATATGAAAACTCGAATTTTAAGGTAAAATCAATTATGAAATTAAAGATAAAATATAAATTTTTAAGAGGTTACCATCCTATTAGTTTATAAGGGTTATGAAGTAGTATTATTATTGTTAGTGGGTGAAAGCCACCGCCTGCCGCTTATCTAAATCGCTGCTCAAATGATCAAATTGGTTAGTAACATTACTGAACTATTGAAATTAAGTTTTGAATTTCGATAAAAATATTGCAGTAATCCATTAAATCAAATGATGGGGAACTTCATTTACTTATGATTCTTTCTATCCATTCAACACTATTCTAAAATAATTGTTATGAGAAATGATTAAAAATAGTAATGATTCCATTCTCAAAATAGTAATCTTTTGTAAAAAATGGGAACTTTGTATCTGAAAATGTGAAAGATGGTTTCTTTTACCTTTCCTCTTTTAGCTGCTGCAATTCTATAACTTCTAATTAAAGATTTTTTTCTTTTGAGGGTAAAAAAGAGAAAAGAAACGAAAGTTTAGTTATAAGCTTAAGCTTGAAGGCACAAAAGATTATAAACTGAAGTAGTAAAAATTATATTGATGATATAAAGTAACCATGGTTAAAGGGTTTATAGAGTCCGGAAAACCCGGAAGGCTAACCACAGTTTGTTTTTAGAGTTAGGGTGGGGGGATTGCTATATAAGCAGAGAAGGATGGCAGAGCAGCCATCACCTCACTTCAGAAAAGCTTACATGTTTACTTTCTGTTAAAACCCAGTTTTCTTTTCCTTATGCTTCACTGATCCCATGAAAATTTGTCCTCTTTTTGTGTAAGTTCCTTTGCTTTTGAACAAACGCAAATCTTTTTACTCTTTTAAAGCTGCTTGTTCTATGTTTAAAGAAATGTTGGTTTTCTTACTATGAATCAAAGGAAAGATACTAAGGGTAACTTTATGGGGTTTTTGTTATTATGAATGAAAATGTTAGATCTCATTTAACTTTGTTTATGTTTTCTCTCTCTTTTTTTTTTTGGGTTTTCTATTTGGGATTTGATTTTTCTTTTTAATTTATCTTTTCCAATTTGGAAATATGATATCTTTTGCTTTCCCCTTTTTGTTTTCCCTATTTTGACCATGATTATCACCATCACCAAGGTTTGAACATGGCTAGATCTTAATTATAAGAAAGCTTTTGAAAGGTGTTCCATTTAGCATTGATCTTTGTGGGGGGTGTTAGCTTTTTAGGCTGCCAAGTCCCAATTCTCATGTTGGATTCTTTTAATTTGAAAATCACATACTATGATTTGATCTTTTCAATTTCTTTGATATTTTAATATTCATGGCAATATGGTTGGAATCAAACTCTTTATTTAAACCTTTGATCATCAATTTGTTTATCTTTGAGGTTGTATTCATGTGAGTTTTGTGAATTAAAAGCTTGATTACCTTCTTTTGTTTTTTGTGCATTGAATTTATATTCAATGAATGCTATTCTAATGGAGGTTTTATGTTTCCAGGTCATATATATCTGCAAGAGAGTGACATCATTTATATCCTTAACTTGTTCATACAATCATTTGTTCGAATACACATAGCTTAATCTTGATACAAAAGAATGGGTCTCTCAAGTCTCCCAGCCCCATCAGAAGGAGTGCTATGTGTACTCTTGGTAAACACAGCTTTATCCATATCTATGGTTAAAGGCATAATTCGATCAATCCTTCACGTTGTCGGTATCCATCTCTCCTCCTCCTCGTCCTCCTCCTCCTCGTCATCATCATCATCACCGCCATCCTCGGATCTTATTGAAATCCCTGCGGTATCATTCGACATCAGCATCGGTAATGCTGATAGTTACATTAAAGAGTTCCGGAGCAGGATGCCATCGACCCGGTACGATGCGGTATGTAGCGGCAGTCAACCGGAGCATGACTGTTCAGTTTGCCTGACTAGGTTCGAACCAGAATCAGAGATTAACCGCTTGTCCTGCGGTCATCTGTTTCACAAGGTATGCTTGGAAAAGTGGTTGAACTATTGGAATGTCACATGCCCTCTTTGCAGGAACGCTCTGCTGCCCGAAGATGATCCGGCCTACTTTTGGTGAGCATGCGGAGATTTTCGAATTTTCCATGTACAGCGCGTTTATTGTACAGGTATTTTAAATGAAACGATGCCGCCCTCGGATTAGCGTTAAGCGGAGTGTGGTTATTACCCGCGAGATGTGGTGATGTTTTTGTTACTGAATGTACATTTACTTTTTTCAGGGTTTCTGAACTTGTATGCTCATCTCACTTATGTTCGGTTCATCCAGATTTTGTTATGTCTCCTGTTTTCGATTAGTGGAATCAAAATCTGGTGACAGACAGGATTACTGCCTTGTAATGGCTGTAGCTGTTGTTGTGTAATATGATAATGTCAGGTTTCTGATGTTATTTTTTTATGGTATCTCTTGCAATTTATGTTTTATATGGTGTTATGAAGTGGACAAAAGGTTGAGCTGAGCTATCACTCATATTAACAGTAGAGAAAAAACAGTTATGTCACACGTTTGGGTACAACCTACATTCATGCCTAATTTTGGGCAGTGGAAAGAGCCTGAAGAGATGTTTGGTCTTTCAGGCTTAAAAAACCACCTTTTTTCAACTCTTAGCCTTGCCTTCCATCTCCAAAGTTTTCAGTCTTGGACATCTTTCAAGGGAAAGAGCAGGTTGTACAGTTTTTTTTTCTCAAACATTTGAAGACACGTAATTGGATTTTTTTCATGGGATAAAAGAGAGGGTTTGATTTTATTCTGAAAGAAATTGTGTTCAAAATCGGAACATGAAACAGAAGCCAAAAAAAAAAAACTTGGCATAGTTTAGCACTTTCTACCGAACATTGTGTTGTCTCGACCGGTACGTAATACATGCTCTTTTCTTTTTCCTGTAAAAATTTCTATATATTTCTATAATTTCGGTTCATTATTGGCTGATATTTTAAATTAATTTTTATTTATTAAAAATACTTTTTATATTTTGTTTACTCCCATTTTTACATTTAAATTTAAAAATAAATTATAATTATTATATTATTTGAATTTAATTAATAAATTTAAAATTTATATTTTCATATAAATATATCTATCTGCATGTTGGAATTTAGAGACATTTATATGTATATATTATATTATAAAATAAAATAAAAATTAGACTATAAATATGTAATAAAATAATATTTGAGAAATACTGGTCAATGCGAAATAATACATTAGAACACACAGTTACCATTACATACTAGAACAAAAGTTATACTCCAACCAATATAATACTAACCACTTCAATTTAAATGCAACAATCACCAGATATGATGATGATGATGAACTCATGGTTCAAGAATCCGAACTAATGGTCAAACCAATTAGACCATTTGTTCTTAATCTGACACCGATTTTCAGTCCTATTTTTTTTTACCGGTTCATCTTGTTTAAAATTTAATAAAATATTAAGAAAAGCATAAAAATTAATATATATATATATATTAAAAATTATAAAATATAGTTTGATCGGTTCAACTAATTTGTACCGTTTCACAGATCAACCAAGATAACCCTACCACCGACCTGAAGCAACATTGATTACAAGCTCTTCTCTTCCGTCATGTCTTGTATCTTGATTCTGATGTAAGAAACAAATTGCCTTAAACCCTAAATGAACAAGAGCATAATATCCACGAACCAAGGTTTAGGATTCTATAGAAAGTAAAAAACCAATTTAAAAGGGTAATCTAAATGGCAAATTTCAACACACACTACAATAATACCAAAAGGTCCATGAAAAGAGTTGACAAAGAAAAGTGCAACCTGGTCTAAAAACCTCAAAATGATGTAAGTCCTCAAACACTGATAATAAATATTGTACAAGTACAAAATTCAAAAATGCCACCAGATGATAATACGGTACTACGTAAGGCATAAATTTTATTAAAGGCAGCAAAGATAGTTAAAAATACACGTGGATATGCCTTGATGTTGTGATGAAGTCTCGGACTGGATTCGTAGGGTTTTAACTGGATGCAGTATTGCAAGTGTTGATACCGTCTTTGCAATCGTTGGTCAGTTCGTTGAAAGTCTCAATCTGTTTCTTCCCTCTCAAGAGAACTTCTGTATCGACAGAGACCCTCATGTAACCGTCAAATTCAACTGGTACTCCGTTGTTAAGGTTTTTTGTTTCTGAATACCACTCACTGTTCTCATCCCAAAGATCCTTATATTCATCAAGAAAGTGAGTTGAATATTTGTCTTTAAGAGGATCAAAGAAGGATGTATCAGGTTCATTTGTTGCAATATAAACATTCCTCCCATCTTCAATCTTATTCTGCAAGGTTGAGATAAGGGCATCAGGTGAGGTATCTTGGGCAAGATTAGGCCACAGGTCCCTGTTCCTCGCCTTCTCCCCTCTCACAATGTGAACAGAGTCATAATCCCAGTTCAACTTTGACGCAATTGCCGACACTATATCCATCAACCTCCTTGATTTCCATACCAGATGCCATGGCCTTTGAACAACAGACTCAGTCTCTCCTTCACAAACCCTGTACCAGTAATTATCAGGCTCCACCAATCCAAACTTTCTCATAATCAAAGAATCCTTTACCTCAGAAAGCTTCATTGGCGTCACCCTAAAATCCTCAACAAGATGAAGACTCAAGCCATCTTTCTTTTGCCATTTATTCCAGTCTTGCCAAAACTGCTCGTGATCCAAAACTGATGCGGCCTCCTTCAGATGCTCAAAATCAAAGTAAAACCTGAAATCCTTCCCTTCCTCATCCTGATTTGAGGAAGTATAAATTGAAGATAAACAAAGTTTCAAATCCATAACCAAAGTCCGATTCAAATATTGCGCTTCACCCAATGCACACAAGAAGCTCCACAAGTAATGGTTCATGCTCTTGCACCTATCTCCACCACCCACATAAATCAAATACTTCCCACGACTAAATGCATTTTCAGACTCGACCACTGGAAGCAAATCATTCACTGTTTCCCCAACAACAGGCAAAGCCGCAACAACTTGCTCCTGCCTACCAGATGTCTTCTCAAATCCAGGCTTTTGATTCTTATTCTTCCTCTTCCTTGCATTCACACCTGAATGATAATCCCCAATGCTCAACACACTAAGTGTACAATTCTCAGATCTATTAATCACAAACCGCCTATAATCCTTATAAAAAGCAGCTGTCTTCCCTTCCTTAGGCCTAAACCGCCAGGCCATATCACAAGTATTCTCCTCAGGCCCTGGTGCTGGCTTTCCAAACCGATAAAAATGTATATCCTTAAAACGCTCAATAGCCTCCTTCATCATCAAATGGAACACTTCTGGGTCCCTACAATTAAGTGGTTTTCTCGGATCACCCTCGCATTCGGATGAACTAGTTTGGTCAGTACGCTCCTCCTTGATTTCTACTACATCCGTCACATTGATAAAAGTGGCAAATGCAGTCTGGTTGGCGGCCATAAAGTCCTCTCCGGTTTTAACAACCGTGTTATCCGATTGGAAGGTGGCATTTGATGTGGACGTGAGGAAAGTCGTGAGCTTGGTGGAAGGGTGGAAAAGAGGGTCCTCAGGCTCATAAGTAGCAGCTATAATGGTGAAAACTAGGACACCAATTACAAATATAGTGAAACAAAGATTGCCAATCATATGCAAAGCATTTTGTCCTAGATTCTCAGGCCTAAAGCTTCCAGTTCTAGATAACCCAGGACGACCCAACATCCTGAATGAGCTAAAATGACCTTACAATAAACTAAATCTAGTTATTAAGGAAAAAGCAAAAGAACCCAAACTACTAAAATTCAAGAATTCAGCAATAAGATCAAGGCTCTACAGATCTGGGGTTCATAGATCTTGAAACTCAAAAAGCGGCAAGCAATCTAAAGAACTTGACTTACCTTTCTGAAGGTGAGGCCAAAAGCAAAGAGAAGATGCAGTGATGAAATTGAAAATCAGATTTCCTCTCTCTCATACAGTTAATGGGACAGAGGAGTTCGAGCTGGGGCTTAGTAAGATTTGCACTCAGTTTCTGCAACTTTATTTTATTTTGTTCTTTTTTTTTCCTTTAAATTTGCCCCAGTCAGAAAGAGTAGATAGGGATGATTCATTAAACTACAACGGAGAGGGAATACTCTGAGCATGGAGCGCATTGCGCACTTGATCATGATGGTTACACGTGGATTGTAAGATTATGTCGACGGCTAAGATATGTGGGCAGGCGAAGTAATTTAATTGTATTTTTTGGGTTACAGTTGACGCTTGAGATATTCACCGACAAAGCGTAACATATAATTTAAAACTTTTTTATTTAGTATAAAAAAATTATTATTTAAATTTTTTAATTTACATTATTTTTCGATTCATCTTAAAAATGAAAAATAATTAATATGGCATACTGTCATAAGTTAATAGACATTAATTTTTCATTTATTTTTAGGTGATTTAACAAATAATATAAATTTAAATGTTAAAAAAATAAAATATTAAATAAAAAATTATTTTTTTGTAAAATTGAAAGATTAAATAAATTATTATATATATTTTTTACAACACCACTAGCTAGAAAATGATAGATAGGTAAAATGTTATAAAAACCTTAAAACTTTTGTTGTGTTTTTTTAGTATAATTTAATCAATTTTTAAGGATATATAAAATATTTTGATGTTGTATTAATTTTAAAATTTTTAACTTTATACCCAAATTTTTAACAGTGTATAATATAAAAGCTTATAAACCTCTAATCAGTTTTCGATTTACTCCGTTGAATCATTACACTATTCACATTATATAGATTTTGATAGAATATATAAACATAACGTGAGAATAGGTTTTTACTAACGAAGTTGGCTAAATTAGGCTTAAAAGCGGATTTTTTTAATTAAGTTTTTAAGTCATTTTTAATATAGGGAAATAGACCATTTTAAAAGGGAGAAAGGGAAAACATGTTCGATTGGGCATGCCTTTTATATAGGTGGAAGAAAAGTTCATCTAGCTGAGCACGCTTTCCTACCACCTGTACAGAAAGCTCACCTAATTCAACACGCTTTCCATCAACGTTCATATGACTGTTGCCCTTGCAACGGTAAAAAAAAATTAAAAGGGCCAACGGTGAAATTTTTTACCTATAAATGCCCCCAAAATAATTTTTTTTCACTTAGATCCTATTCTGAATTCTTTCTAATCTCTTAACTCTCTCAATTTTCTAAGTTTTTGTTCAAAATTTTTCGATATTCTCGTGTTAAAATATTAGTTTTTTCTTTAAATTATCTTGTATTTGATTTGTTTGGATTAAGTTTTCACGAATGACAACCTCTCTAATTCGTTTCGACAATAAGCACATTTTCGCCGCTCAAGCAATAATGGTAAAATGAAAATTTAATTTTCATTATTTTCGATTAAGTTAAATTTAAAAAATATTTTTTATAAATTAAATTTTTTTGTCTTTATAAATAGGTGGACGATTGTGTTTTGGAGGCATTCATACATAATTCGGCAAAGCTTCTGATCCCTTCCATTCGTGGTTATTTGCAAGAGTTGAGATTTTTGCATGCGTCTCATATGCTTAGGGGCTGCAAACTCAATCCTAGACTCATCAGTGCATTATTGGAAAGATAGAGGCCCACGCATTTTCCATCTTCCATGCGGCGAGTGTACAATCACACTAGAGGACGTGGCATTACAACTTGGTTTGCTGGTAGATGGGTCGATCGTCACGGGAGCAACGATCATTCCCGGTAAAGAGGATTACTATGTAACATTATTGGGGAAGGTCCCAAGCATGTTTGATGGCGGTTGGATATCGATGAATTGGTTGGCGAAAAAATTTGATAAGCTTTCCGTAGATGCAATCGAGGTCGTCAAAGAATAATACGCCCGAGCATTCATCCTTTTGTTAATCGGGGGCATTTTAATGCCCAAAAAATCTTGAACACATTAGGTGGCTACTACACCTAGTAGACTTCAAAGAATATGGAAAATCGAGTTAGGAATCAGCTGTGTTGGCCACATTTTACTAGGAGCTGTGTTGGGCCACGGAACCGGATAAGATGTCAATCGGTGGTTGTCTGCTCCTGCTGTAGTCGTGGGCCTAGTAGCGGCTACCATTGTTACGTCCACGAGTGAACGACCCATACATGTTTCTATTGGTGACAAGGTAAAGATAATTTATTAATAAATACTTAGTTTGTATGGTAAGTGTTTTTATTTATCATATGTTTGAACTAACATATCGCTTTTATAGGTGGAACCATGGGCTGATTTGTTACTTATGCTACTGTTAGATCAACGCTCGGAAGTCAGAGTTTGTTACTTATTCTTTCGAACCTATATTAATCACGCAATGATTTGTAAAAAGAACTTTATAGATAACGAAATTTACAATTGTTCATTTCAGTTTGAATAGATGCTATACGCCGACACCATATCTTGTATCCAAACGGAAGTGTTGGACAATCGGAGGATGTGGAACGCGAATGTGTCGTTGATAGTGTATGCGACAGTGGAAATGCAAGAATCAGGCCAAGTAATATGGTAGTTTGGGTGGAGGCAACAAATTCCTCTGCCATTGCAAGACTTGAAGGAGCTGCACAAGGTGGACATACGCGAGAAGAACGATGAGAATTGGCGAAAGGTGCACTAGGAGTACATCGAGGCTTAAGATCGTAGGATGAATTGGGTTTAAACAAGGGTTGAAAAATATACCTTTCGGAACTAAAAAATGACGAATAGTGTTGTTGATAGGATCCTCTTCGTAGATGTTTATTCCAAGCCGCAACAATAACGTCTTGGCCTGTATGTAATCCACCCAGTCAAAGAACGAACAACAACCTATTGAACTTTTCAGATAGTATTATTTTCAAATGACTGCTAGACCTTTTTGTTTTATATTTTCTCTTGGTAACCCTAACACATTAAGGGATTATTTCTCCTTTTATTTTCTTTGATATCATATATAAAAAATAGGATTATTTCTTTATTATTAGAGAAACAAATGGAAAGTCAAGAAAAAAATTATATTCTTTCCAAAAGAATATCACTTTCCATACCCTTTTATAATTTGACCGAAGTTATTATAATTGTTTGTATTAATAATTTCAATAAACTATATGCAATTAACCTTTTATATAAATCAAATTCATATATTAATTTTAACTATGTTCTCTATTTGTGTACAACAAGTTTGTATGTATAATGTGTTCAATATATAACCATTAAATTAAATTAATTCAATAATTAATTTAATTCTGTGACAGCAAAATACAATACCAAATGTATTTGGATTCTGTTTGCTTCAACTATAGGATGTAACCATGTAGTTACTTGTAACATTAGTAGTAATACTAGAACATTTCTAATATTACAAGCAATGAGTGGCATCTAGTAATGCGTCATTGCTACCCAAGTTACAAGAAGTCGTGATTCGACATAACCTTTCTGTGGAAATTTTTTCATGTATTATTTTATTTTATGCTTAATATCTAGATTGGACACAAGTCATGGAATAGTCACACTTGTATAATCCAATCTCATATTTCTTGATATTCTGAGTAGTCTATAGAGGAACCCATATACAGCTTTAGACGAAGTATACACTTTAGGTCAACATATATGTATGTCTACTCATAAAGCACGAAGAATAATTGATCGGATTCGTGGATGTTCCTACGATCAAACACTTATGATACTAGAACTCATGCCTTATCGAGCATATTATCCCATTTTAAAATTATTTTATTCTGCAGCAGCAAATGCTCGTCACAATAAGGGTTCCAATGAAGCGAGTTGAATCATTAGTCAAGTCGCAATAAATGAGGGAACTACTCTGAAAATACTAAAACCTCGAGCTCGAGGACGGAGTTATCTGATAAAAAGACCCACTTGTCATATAACTATTTCATTGAAAGATCTTGAATTTGAATCACTTGACAGATATATGCTGCGCCCAAAACCAAAAAACATCGGATGGCTAAGATGGCTAAAAAAGGGATAAATAAGAACACAAATATGACATATCCTAATATATAGTAGTAGAGGATTATGGGACAAAAAATAAATCCACTTGGTTTCAGACTTGGTACAACCCAAAGTCATCATTCTCTTTGGTTTGCACAATTGAAAAAGTATTCCGAGGGTCTACAAGAAGATAAAAAAATAAGAGACTGCATTAAGAATTATGTACAAAATAATATGAGATTGTCTTTTGGTGTTGAGGGAATTGCACATATAGAGATTCAAAAAAGACTGGATCTAATTCAAGTGACAATCTCTATGGGATTTCCTAAATTATTAGTTGAAGATAAGCCATGAAAACTCGAAGAACTATAAACAAATAAGTGTGATATCTCATATCAACTCATTCAAGCATGGTCATGCATTTCTAATCTCACTTTATCAAGAGGCCTAAGATATTTATCCTATTATGTAGGAGGGACAAATCCTATCTTGATCAATCATCTCCCACTACATAGATTGTGGTATACCCAACATCATTCTTTATAGTATAAACTATTATGGTAGACGTTTGACTGTGTCAAAGTATACAACTCACAATGTTGGGACAATGATGATCTCAGTTTGAGGATCATATACATGGTTATCACTATGAGTAATGTTGTGACTATTAAATAATAACCCAAGAAACATACTCATAACGAGTTAGTCTGGTATGTTGTTCTCTAACACATACTTATGTATCGATTTTGACTTTTCTATGTCAATGACAACACTTTGTCATCAATCAACTACACATTATTCTTAATGCATTATCATTATCCAATCCCACAATAATACTTGACTAAGGACCTTTCAAGAAAAATCATATTACTTTTAGGACTTTATTATTAACCAATTTATTTATACACACTGAAAAAGAAACTGAAATAATAATGGTAATGTCTTATATTAACAAACAAGGTAAAACGAGTATGTGATTACAATCATATCATGATTGGTCTTTGGGATACTCTAACAGCCCGTCGGGACAATGAACCTGGGGTAGTCCGCCAGGACATTAAACATGGAGAATAATGGGTAATGTCACACCTAGGTTGTGGCAACATAGAGAGTCCGCTAGGACAATAAACATGGGGCATAGTTTGTAAGACCATTGCTCAAGTTTGGCAACATATGGAGTCCACTAGGACAATAAATGCAAGACAATTCGCTAGGACGGTAAACATGGGATAGTCTACTGGGACAAGAAAGACGAGTTAGTCAGCCAAGACAGTACTCATGGAAAATCACTTAAATGAGAAAAATGCAAGTGTTGACAAGCGATAACTAGCCAATGGTTTTGAGGATTCTATCAGCAAAGGCAAAAGAAATAGAAATGGAAAAGTTTGCCAATACGGTAAACAAGAAAGTCGGGAGGGCATATGGTGCTAACACAACTGGAATCAATTATGGGAATAATGTGCCGATAATGCCTTGTATATAGGAAAACAAAAAAGGATTTATTCATGGATTGCAGGTAAAAATCCACCATTAAGAAACACCAAAAAATGCTCAAGGAAACTATGTATGTTAGAGGAAGGTCTTAGAAAAGTAACGAGAGATTCACTAGAAGTAAAAGGCTTCATTGAAACCATAATTTACACGGTGAGGCACAAACATATATACTCCAATTAGTCTAATATGTAAAGAGGGATTAGTTGGAACCTATGGATACAAAGAGGTACTAATAGGGGTTATCCAAGTGATAGTTATGCCTGTCAAGACTATTCCTCTTTGATGGGAATCTATTGTGAATACACCCGCCATAGAGTTAGTTCCATAGGGAACCATCATATAAGAGAAATTGTAAAGTTGAATGGTTGTACAGATAATAGTTTGTTGGATAATGTAGCCCAAATCGGTCCACTACAAACGGACATGTTCCTTAAAAGCAAGGTATTGAAAATAGGACAAACTACAAGAAAATAATCCAAACAACTTTTCAACCCGAGTGTAGGGTGGAATGAGATTTAGTCCGCCAGAGTGGCGTGGGTTCCCATTAGTTAACCTAACTAATGAGATGACAGTAAGTCCTTTAAGACTATAGTAAGAAAAAAGAGTCTGCCAAGGACTAGTAAAATTTGGAATGTTCACCAAGGAAGACATAACCAAAGGGTTCTTAGGATGGAAGTTTAGGAGGACTACCTTATAAGTACAAGGAAGGAAAGAGAATTCATATTGATAATTGACCATCAAAATTTGTAATTAAGGCTTTAATATAAAATTTATAAGTAGATGGGCATCCCGAACATGGGATGGATGAAAGGAAGAATGTTTGTGAAGAAAGGACAGAGTTCGCAGTTATCGCGAGACTTTTGAAAAACCATAAAAACTAGTCGAATGACTTTAGGGTCGACCAGAGGAAGACCACTTAACGATATATCTGCCATAAAAAATCTCGAAAAAGGAATCAAAAACCACCATTCTAGATTAAGAGAAATCATTTAAAAACTATCAGGGATTAAACATGTTTAGTTTTTGTTCATTTACTACCCCTGCAAGATGGGGTCTTTTTTTTAGTAATGCAGTAAAAAAACTCGCGAAGTTCTTATGAACTTACAGAATTTTGGCTTATGTTTTATAGGACTTGTTATATGAGGAAAGAGCTTGTGAAAGGACCAAGCCAGACCGTGTTAGTATGAGGATCACTGTCAATTAAGCGCCACAATAATGCTCATTGAGCTATCACATATCCGACCACATATGTGTGCATTAAAATTAGTACATCATATATCACATACAACTACTCTCACATATTACCTGTCATAATAATATCACATTCCACAATTCAACACATATATACTTACCAAAATTTTGCTTGCTTTCACTACATATTTGCATTATTAGCATATCATTATCACTGTTATTTGGCATGTTGATTGTACTAGAAAGAACATATGTTTTCTCCCTACTTATTGGTTAGTTTGTTCCCATTTAGTTATCTTTAACATACATTTAGTATTTTCAGTTTAGTAAATTACATTTTATAACCCAGTGAATCCTAGCTTATTTTATCCTTATTTTTTCTATCTTTTTGCACTAATGTCGCTACATTAGTTAACTCAAGATTGCGTCCAGAATTTTCGCCACAGTTGACAGTTGTCTGATAAGAGCCAACCATACGTGAGTTGTCCAATCTGGTATAACTGCCCTGTACGTACAAGTACAGAAGAATCCTGAGGGAAGTTTTTTTGGCAATCACCTATACAGTTGAGGAGAACATAAAAGGTTGACGTGATAGGAGGAAAGGATAAATTTTTTGGCAAAACCACCATTCTTTTACCCTATTTTGAAGCTTGCGGCCATGGCAGCTTGAGCCTCCTACAGGTGAGCCAAAGTGAAGACTGATGTAGAACCACTCTTAGCGAGGAAATCTAAGTGCAGAAGAGGGGGAAATAGAGACATCTAGTCGACGTTGTCCCATACACAGCATTCAACTAGAAACACAAATCGAGATTTTTTATAATGGTCTAAATTCTTATTCAAGAAATTTTGTCGATCCATCAGCCAATGGACCGCTACTGGATTGTACTTACAATAATACTGTGAGAATTCTTGAGAGTATTACTCAAAATGATTATCAATATCCCATCTCTAGAGCTGCACAAGCAAAGCCTACTCCATGAGTTATTGAATTGGATGCAAGATCTACGCTAAGTGAGCAAGTCTCTTTGATCACAAACATGATTAAAAATATGCAAGGGATGAGTGACATTGCACCTATACAGATTGCTCAAAAATTGGATATTCCTACCTTTTGCTGTGAAATTTATGGTGACAACCATAGTTATGAAGATTGTTCGCAACATGCAGAAAATGCATTTATGTTAGTAATATTCGTAACTATTCTCATGGAAATTCTTACAACAACTTTACATGTAACCAATAGTTTTGGGGAACTCAGAATGTTGGACAAAATGTTGCGACATTCAGATATGGGAATGCATCTACTGAAGGCAATTAAAATCCATGACAAGGGAATTACAATCAACAACAGAACTACAATTAGCATCCTCAGTTGTATCCACAACAAGGTCGGATACAATCACATCAAACTCAGATGCAGCCACAAATGATGAATTTGAATGATCAAGGGCAGCAACAACAACAACATACATGAGCTTCTACTTTTGACCTATTAATTGCTCTTGAGGTGTTAATGCGGAAGCATATTACTCGCATAGAAGCTATTGTTGAAGGAAATTCATCTTTCATTCAAGCAATGGAGGCACAATTGGGACAGCTTACTTCAAATCTGAATACTCGACCATACGGCTTATTATCTAGCGGCACCGAAAATCCAAATCCAACAGGGAAAAACCACTATAAAGCCATCATTCTTAGGAGTGGTAAGCAAACTAGTGAGCCGGTTATAGGTTCTACTATAGCATCCCCAAAAGTTGATAACGTAAGCCCTAATGGGAAGGGTGTGTCTGATGAGCTTGCCGATGTATCTGACAATGAAGTATCACAAACTGCCACTCACATGCCTTATATTTGACCCTCGAAATTGTGGACACAACCAAAAGTGTCACCGCAACCGAATGTACTTCCACCTGTACCTTTTCCACAAAGATTCAAGAGGAATGAAAATGATAAATAGTATCAGTAGTTTTTGGATACACTAAAACAAATCAGATCAACATTCCCTTAGTAAACACTCTGGTAAAAATTTCAAGTTATGGGAAATTTATGAAAAAATTTTTGTCCAAGAAGAAAAAACTCACTGATATTGAAATTATTGCACTCACAGAAGGCTTTAGTGCTATTTTGACAAATAAGTTGCCCCCTAAATTGAAAGATCCTGGAAGCTTTACCATTCCGTTTTTAATTGGAAACCATTATTTGGGAAAGGCTTTATGTGATTTTGGAGCTAGCTTCAACCTCATGCCATTATCTAATTTCAAAAACTTGGGAATTGGTCACGTGAAACCTACTGCAGTGACATTGCAATTGGCAGATAGATCTTTAGCTCAACCTGAAGGGCAAATCAAAGATGTTTTAGTTCGTATGGATAAATTTATTTTTCTGGCTGATTTTATCATACTTAACTGTGAGGCAGACAAGAAGGTTCCCATAATCTTGAGACGACCATTTTTAGCCACCAGCCGAACTCTCATTGATGTTTATAAAGGAGAAGTAACCATGCGACTTAACAATGAGCATGTTACCTTCAGTCTTTTCGAGTCTGTTCAGCATAATGATACAGCAGAGTGCCATACTGTCGATGTGCTAGATGATTTAATTGAGGAAGAATTCAACAACCAAAGCACATTAATTGCTGAAAATGTAACATCCTGATTTCGGGCCTAGTCAAAATAGTAGTTTTGGGACCACAAATTCGATGAGAAAAAAATTATTTTATTATATTTTTATTGTCTACAATTTCAGAAAATGATTTCGTGAAAATTTAATTCAAAAATTTCGATGTTTGGGCACTCAATTTAGTCAAAAGGACTAAATTATAAAAAAGTGCAAAAGTTGAGTTCTACATGTTAGAGGTGTCCAATTATTATGAATTTTTAAATTGGAGGTCTTTATATAGTAATTAGACCATTGATTAAGTTATAGACAAAAATGGACATGAGATAAGTGAAATAGGAAAATTTTAAGTTAGGGGCATTTTGGTAATTAAAATGAATTAAAAGGGAAAAAGATGGCAAATTGTGCTCATCTTCTTCATTTGGCCGAAATTAGCAAGGGGGGAAGCCATAGTTAGGGTTTTCAAGCTTCCAAGCTCTATAGTAAGTGATCCCAAGCCTCGTTTTTAATGTTCTTTACGTTTTTAGAGTCCCGGTAACTTGATTTAGCTTATTCTAGCAATAATTTAAACTAGGGTTCACATTTGGAAAAATAACCATAGGTGAAATGTGTTTATTTTGATGTTTTATGGCAAAATATGAAGCTTGAAATTATGTTAAACAACTTTTGCTAAGCGATTTTAAGTGAAAACGAGTAAAACGACATAATCGGTAAAAATACCTAATGTTCATAAGTAAGTGTTAGAGTAGGAATTTAATGTTCCCATAGACGAGAAAAATGTTCAGCATGTCATAAAACATAAGAATAAGGGATGAAGTTTAATTTCCAAGCTTTGGGGTAAAAGTGTAATTATGCAAAAGTTTAGGGTCAAAATCGTAATTTTTCCAAAGTTCGAGTCAAGGATTTTTTTGATGAATGTGAGTATTAAATAATATAAATTTACTATTACAGATCAAGAAGAACGAAATCCAAAGTTAGACCGGGGAAAGAAAAATTTTAAAGACTAAAGTGATAGATTTGATCATATTTTGTACCGAGGTAAGTTTACGGTAAATAAATGCAATATTTTGATAATTATTATTAATGCTGTTATTTTTCAGCAATTATGTATTTATTTCATGAAAATATCTAATGTTGACTTAAGTATGAGGTGACAGATAATCAGTGATAAAAGCTCTGTTGAAACATTGGGAATGTATCGGATACAAATGTCATGACATTAAGGGAATGAGATCCCATGTAAGACCATGTCTGGGACATGGCATTGGCATCATTGAGATTATGAGAGGCCCCATGTAAGACCATGTCTGGAACATGGCATTGGCATCGAGATGAGAGGTCCCATGCAATACCATGTCTGGGACATGGCGTTGGCACCGAGATGAGAGGTCTCCCATAAGACCATGTCTGGGACATGGTGTGGGCACCGATATGAGAACTCCCATGTAAGACCATATCTGGGATATGGCATTGGCAATACAGAAAACATCCCATGTAAGACTATGTCTGGGACATAGCTTTGGCATGTATTATCAGACAAGAGACCTAAGTATCCTTAGTATTCCAAGTGATTCAACGGGCTAGTAAATAGACCATGTTACATGAAAGTTCAGATAAAAGGATAATAATAAATTCAGGTGAGTTATAAGGATTGAGAATATCTCAGTTATCAGTTGAGAAAGAAATTTCAGCAAGGGGGAGTAAGTTATAATGATGAGTTATATAAGTAAGCAAGTAAGTAAACAAGTAAGTGAGTAAGTAAAGAAGTGAGTAAAGATTCTAATGTTTGATGAAATTTATGAGTATGATCATTTATGATAAATGTTGTTATTTATTTACTTGTAAACTTACTAAGATTTATGCTTACTTTCTTTATTTTCCTTATTTTTATAGTATCGCCAAGTCAGTTCGAGGACCACAAGGATGTCAGAGTTCGTCTCACACTATCTACAGACTTCTCGGTATTATGTGATTTCGAAACGTGTAAAGCTATGGCATGTATAGAGACTTAGTCATTTTGAGTGTGTTTATATGATATGGCTAATGGTTAGCTATTGAAATGGCTAATGAAGAACATGTGTGGTGTTATGAATGCCTAGTTGATAGTTTATACCTAGAAAATAGGAAAGAGTAAAAATTTGCAATGAAACAGTTTTGGGACAGCAGGAGTGACATGACTTTGAAAAATCACCAAGGATAGTATAAAATTAATTAGAGAGTTAATGATATATAAAATTAAAGCTTATCGAGTCTATTTTCATAGAAAAATAACGATGTGGGTAAAGGAATTTTATATTCTAAGATATTTGAATTTTGGTTAGACATGATCAGGATGGTTTTTGGAGTCCCCTGTTCTGAATTTAGAAAATCATTACAAATTTTACAAAAATAATTATGAGTTATAATTTATATTTCTAGATTCCTTACTGAGTCTATTTTCTGTATAAAAAGTGAGAACATCATATGAAAATCATACTATGAGAAAATTGATTTTTAGTGAATAAAGGTCAGAACCGTTAGACAGTAAAACATGTGAGACTTTAATGAATAAAATGTACTAATTGAATAAGCCAAAAATTCTGAAAATTTTATGGTAAGATAATATATGAGTATAGTTTTATGGAAAATTTACGGATCTAAATTTTGAGTTTTGTAACTCTAGTTATAATTAAATTAGTGACTATTGCGCAGGTGCACAACATTATGGTGAACAGTGAAATAAATTTGAAAAACAAATATTTATGCTCTGAACTGGTAAGTTAAAGCAGATAATGCCTCGTGCTCGACTCCAAAAATGGTCTCGGGTAAGGGGTGTTACATTTATTGGTATCAGAGCCAAGGTTTAGCCGATTCTCGAAATATTCAGTATGAATAAAAGTCTAGCTATATATGCCATTCTTGTATTTTGGTAGTGTGACGACTCCTGACGATTTTAAAATATTTTTTTATAGTTATGGATCCTGAACAAGATGGTACAGATGATGTAGAGAGTAATGCGCCTGCTCCCGCAGAAGGGACGATGCCACAAGATGTTAGTGAAAGGCCCATTACAGTTAGTCAGGGGGAGGGGCTCGAGAAGCGTTCTTCTAAGCTATGAATGAATGGTTTGCCGAGTTTGTTCGTACGAATCCGGCTGTTAGACCTCCACCCCTTATGATTTTCAGATCCCCCATGTAGCTCCCCCAGTTACAGGTACAGGTAAGTTATAAGAGAAATGCCACCAGTTGATAAGATCAAAAAACAAGGGGCTGAAGAGTTTCATGCTACTAAAGATGATGATGCAGAGAGAGTAGAATTTTTGCTCAAGAATACTATTAGAGTCTTTGATGAGTTATCTTGTACACCTGAGGAATGCATGAAGTGTGTTGTTTCACTTCTCAGAGATTCGGCCTATCATTGGTAGAAGACTCTTGTATCAGTTGTACAGAGTGAGAGAGTTACTTGGGATTTCTTTCAAGAAGAGTTCCATAAAAAGTATATCAGTCAGAGGTTTATTGACTAGAAAAGAAAAGAATTCCTTGAGTTAAAGCAGGGTAAGATGACTGTTACTGAGTATGAACGTGAATTTGTCAAACTCAGCAAGTATGCTCAAGAGTGTGTATCTACAGAAGCTATTATGTGCAAAAGATTTGAAGACGGGCTTAATGATGATATCCGACTGTCAGTTGATGTTCTAGAAATAAAAGAGTTTGTTGTTCTAGTTGAGAGAGCCTGTAAGGCAGAGGAGTTGTTAAAAGAAAAAGAAAAGGGAAAAGTTAAAATTGAAGTTCAAAACACGAAGAAAAGGCAGATGAGCAGATCATTTCAGTCTACATCCAAGAGGCCTAGAGAGTTCTCTATTAGATCAAATTTTTCAGCCGGGTATCCTAGTCGAAACAGAGGTAGAGAATTTGTGGGTTCAAGAGCTCAGACTACTAGAGTTGCAAGTGTGGGTAGTGCTCGACCATCAGACCAGAGTGTGCTCAGTGCGGTAGACGTCATTTCGGTGAGTGCCGAGCAAATGAAAATGCCTGATTCAGATGTGGTGCACTAGATCATTTTATTCGAGATTGTCCCGAAACAGGTAAAAGAGAAGTAATATCGAGTGCAAGATCGGGAAATGCTTCCATTAGAGGCAGACCACAGAGGAATCTGGGAGTTGGAGCAAGCAACAGGGGTATGTCCAGAGACTCAGCAGCTAGATAATATGTTAGAACACCTACAAGGACTTATGCTATTCGCGCTCGCGAAGAAGCATCCTCCCTCGATGTGATTACGGGTACTTTTTCTCTCTATGATACTAGTGCTATTGCTTTGATTGATCCGGGTTCGACCCATTCCTATGTTTGTATAAGATTGATGCCTAGTATGAACATGCCCATAGAATCTACCAAATTTGTGATTAAAGTATCGAATCCATTAGGCCAGTATGTGTTAGTAGACAAAGTATGTAAAAAATGTCCTTTGATGATTAGAGGTCACTGTTTTCTGGCTAATCTCATGCTATTGCCATTTGATGAGTTTGATGTGATTCTTGGTATGGATTGGTTGACTACCCATGATGTGATAATGAATTGTGGAAAGAAATACATTGAGTTGAAATGCAAAAATGGTGATATTATTCTGGTTAATTCAGAAGAGTCAGATAGTTCTCTTACCGTGATTTCTGTTATGTCTGCTAAAAAATGTTTGAGAAAAAGGTATGAAGCTTATCTTGTTTTTGTATTGAATATTAAAGATCCAGAATTGAAAATTGAATTAGTGTCAGTAGTTTGTGAGTTTTCCGATGTGTTTCCGAAAGAATTGACAAGTTTGCCTCCTATTAGAGAAGTTGAGTTTGGTATTGAGCTGATTCCAGGTACCACTCCTATTTCTATTGCTCCTTATAGAATGGCCCCGTTGGAATTGAAAGAATTGAAAGAATTGAAAGCTCAGTTGTAGCAATTAACTGATAAATGTTTTGTAAGGCCTAGTTGTTCTCCGTGGGGTGCACCAGTGCTTTTTGTGAGAAAGAAAGATGGTTCGATGAGGTTGTGTATAGATTATCGACAACTTAATAAAGTCATAATAAATAATAAATATCCACTGCCTAGAATTGATGATCTGTTTGACCAATTGAAAGGAGCCACTGTGTTCTCCAAGATAGATTTGATATCTGGTTATTATCAGTTGCGGGTTAAAGAGTCAGATGTTCCGAAGACTGCTTTCTGGACTAGGTAAGGTCACTATGAGTTTCTTGTGATATCATTTTGTTCGACTAATGCTCCTGCCATATTCATGGATTTAATGAACTGAATCTTTCGACCGTACTTGGACAAGTTTGTAGTTGTGTTTATTGATGATATTCTGATTTATTCTCCTGATGAGACCGAACATGCCGAACATTTGAGAACAGTTTTACAGATTTTGAGAGATAATAAGCTTTATGCCAAGTTTAGTAAAAGTGAGTTCTGGCTTCAGGAAGTTGGATTCCTTGGACACATTGTCTCAGGTGATGGTATTAAAGTTGATCCAAGTAAAATTTCAGCAATTGTTAATTGGAAGCCTCCTAGAAATGTATCAGAAGTTAGAAGCTTTCTTGGATTAGTTGGTTATTACATATGATTTGTAAAAGGATTTTCTATGATAGCTACCCCGTTGACAAGGTTTTTACAGAAAGATGTTAAGTTTGAATGGACTGAAAAATGTCAGCAGAGTTTTGACAAGTTAAAGGCATTGTTGACTGAAGCTCCTGTTTTAGTACAACCAGAACCAGGTAAAGAATTTGTGATTCACTATGATGCATCCTTGAATGGATTGGGTTGTGTACTTATGCAGGAAGATAAAGTAATAGCATATGCTTCCAGACAGTTAAAGCCACATGAGAAAAATTACCCGGCACCCGATTTAGAGCTAGCTGCCATTGTATTTGCGTTGAAGATCTGGAGACATTACTTGTATGGTGAGAAGTGCCGAATATTCACTGACCATAAAAGTTTGAAATACTTGATGACTCAGAAAGATTTGAATTTGAGGCAAAGAAGATGCTAGAATTGATTAAAGATTATGAGCTAGTGATCGATTATCACCCGGGTAAGGCAAACGTTGTTGCTGATGCCTTGAGTAGAAAGTCTTTATTTACATTGAGAGCTTTGAATACTAGTTTGGCTTTATCAGAAGACGGTTCTATTTTAGCTGAGTTGAGAGCTAAACCAATGTTTCTTGAAGAAATCTGTAAAGCTCAGAAAGATGACAATGAGTTGCAAGCTAAAAGAGCTCAGTGCGAGTCAGGTGTAGAGTTTGATTTTGAGATTGGTTCTGATGGTTGTTTGATGTTCAGAAATCGGATATGTGTATCGAAGAATGATGAGTTTATTCGAAAGATCTTACAGGAAGCATATAGCAGTTCTTTGTCTATTCACCTAGGTAGTACAAAGATGTATAATGAGGTGAAGAAAATATACTGGTGGGTAGGAATGAAAAGAGATATTTTAGAATTTGTTTCTAGATGCTTGATCTGTTAACAGGTAAAGGCCGAACATCAGGTACCTTCAGGTTTATTATAGCCTGTGTTAGTTCCTAAGTGGAAATGGGACCGAGTTACCATGGATTTTGTAGCAGGGTTGCTGTTGACACCAAAAAAGAAAGATGCAGTATGGGTTGGGATTGATAAGTTAACGAAGTCAACTCATTTTATTCCGGGTCATATGGATTACTCACTTGACAAGTTGGCTGAATTGTATGCTTCAGAGATAGTCAGACTACATGGGGTACTGTTATCGATTATCTCAGACAGAGATCGGAGATTTACTTCGCGGTTTTGGAGGAAATTGCAGGAAGCTTTGGGTACAAAGTTAAACTTCAGTACAACTTTCCATCCTCAGACCAATGGTCAGTCAGAGAGAGTTATTCAGCTACTTGAAGATATGCTCAGATGTTGTGTTTTAGAATTTCAAGGCAGTTGGAAGAAATATTTACCATTAGCAGAGTTTGCCTATAATAATAGTTATCAGTCGAGTTTGAAGATGGCTCCTTATGAAGCTTTGTATCAACGTAAGTGTCGTACACCTTTGTATTGGACAGAGCTTAAGGAAAATCAGATTTACAGGGTTGATTTAGTCAAAGAAACAGAAGAGAAAGTAAAAGCCATTAGAGATTGCTTGAAAGTAGCTTCAGATAGACAGAAATCTTATGCAGATTTGAAAAGAAAAGAGATTGAGTTTCAAGTTGGTGACAGGGTATTTTTGAAAGTATCATCGTGGAAGAAAATTCTTAGATTTGGTAAGAAAGGGAAACTAAATCCACGTTTTATTGGACCGTTCGAGGTGACTGAAAGAGTTGGGCCCTTAGCATATCGGTTAGCTTTGCCAACTGAGTTAGAGAAGATTCATGATGCGTTGCATGTGTCTATGTTACGCCGTTACCGTTCAGATCCTTCACATGTGATTTCTCAGACAGAGGTTGAGATTCAGCCAAACATGACTTACGGTGAAGAACCGGTAAAGATTTTAGCTCGAGAGACCAAGCAACTAAGGAACAAAAGTATTGCACTTGTGAAAGTATGTTGGAATAGGCATGGGATAGACGAGGCTACATGGGAGCCTGAAGAGGCTATGGGAAAACAGTACCAAAATCTCTTCACAGGTAAGATTTTCGGGTACTAAAATCCCTAAAGGGGGGAGAAATGTAACATTTTGATTTTGGGCCTAGTCAGAACAGTGGTTTCGGGACCACAAATCTGATAAGGAAAAAAAATATTTTATTACATTTTTATGGTGGACAATTTCACAAAATAATTTCGTGAAAATTTAGTTCAAAATTTTCGACGTTTGGGCACTCATTTAGTCAAAAGGACTAAATTGTAAAAAGGGCAAAAGTTAAGTTCTACATGTTAGAGGTGTCCAATTGTTATGAAATTTTAAATTGGAGGTCTTTATATGGTAATTAGACCATTGGTTAAGATATGGACAAAAATGGACATGAGATAAGTGAAATAGGAAATTTTTAAGTTAGGGAAATTTTGGTAATTTTGGAATTAAAATGAATTAAAAGGGAAAAAGATGGCAAATTGTGCTCATCTTCTTCATTTGGCCGAAATTAGCAAGGGGGAAGCCATAGTTAGGGTTTTCAAGCTTCCAAGCTCCATAGTAAGTGATCCCAAGCCTCGTTTTTAATGATTTTTATCATTGTGTTGACAATTTGGATAAAGTACTGAAGCGATGTGAGGACACTCATCTTGTTTTGAATTGGGAAAAATGTCATTTTGTGGCAACTGAAGGCATTGTGTTGGGCCATCGCATCTCTAATCAGGGCATTCAAGTAGATAAAGCTAAGGTGGAAATCATCCATAAATTACCCCCACCAATAAATGTGAAAGGTATTCGTAGCTTTCTTGGACATGCGAGATTTTACTGGCGGATTATTAGGGAATTTTCAAAAATTGCAAAACCATTGTGCTCATTGCTGGAACAGAATAAAAAATTCCTCTTTGATGAGGCATGTCTGGATACCTTTCTTTAGTTAAAGAAGCAGCTGGTCAATGCCCCCATTGTCTTGTACCTGATTGGTCTCAGCCTTTCCAAGTTATGTGCGATGTAAGTGACTTCACTGTGGGTACAGTGTTAGGACAACAAAAAGGAAAAATTGTTCACACCATTTATTATGCTAGCAAAACTCTTACAGAAACTCAATTTAATTATACCACTATAGAGAAAGAATTGCTGATTGTAGTCTTTGCTTTCGACAAGTTTTGTTCTTATCTTGTCGGTGCAAAATTTATGATATTCACTGGTCACTCGATGTTGCGATATCTCTTTGCTAAAATAGAGGCCAAACCAAGACTGATATTATATATTTTATTGTTGCAAGAATTTGACATTGAGATAAAAGACCGCAAGGGGTTAGAAAATCAAGTTGCAAATCATTTATCTAAATTATAAGCTGGCAATGAAGACAAAAACATATTTCGAATTGCCAATGCATTCCCAGATGAGAAGTTATTTGTTGTCAATGAAAATTGACACTCCTTGGTATGCAGATTTGGTTAATTACTTGGTGTGTGGTAAGCTCCCATTGAGTATCAAAGGCCATAAAAAAATTATTTCTTCGTGATGTAGTGAAGTACCATTAGAATGAGCCGTATTTATTCAAGGTATGCAATGATAACATTATTCAGCATTGTGTTTCGGAATGAGAGATGCTCTCAATTCTGAAGCACTGTCATGATGCTCCTTATGGAGGTCATTTCGGTGGTATGAGAACTATTGCTAGGGTTCTCCAATCAGGATTTTATTGCCCATCATTGTTCAAGGATACTCATAACTTTGTGAATCAAGGCGATAAATGTCAATGCACCGATTCTATTTCCTAACGCAATGAAATGTTGCAACATCCAATTATGGAAGTTGAATTGTTCAATGTTTGGGGAATGGATTTTATGGGACCATTTCCCAATTCATTTGGAAATCTTTATATATTAGTTGCTGTTGACTATGTCTCGAAATCGGTAGAGGTTGTTGTTGTCCCAAAGGATGATGCAAGGACAGTGCTTAAATTTTTTCACAAGCATACACTCACCTATTTTGATACACTAATGGCATTGATTATTGATCAAGGTACACATTTCCATTGCAACCAAGTGGCAGCCACATTAAAGAGATATGAAGTTAATCACAGACTGGCCACTACTTATCATCCATAAACCAATGGACAAGCTGATGTTTCAAATCGACAAATTAAGAATATTCTTGAGAAAGTTGTGAATCCTTCGAGAAAATATTGGTCTTCCTGATTGGATGATGCTCTATGGGCATTGCGGACAGAGATTAAAATACTATTTTGGAAATAAAAATCAAGAGTAAGCAGAGACCATTAATTTGGTTAAAACATTTTAAAATTTTAATTTATTACTTCGAGATTTCATCTTATTTTATTCTTGTTTTGTAAAGTTTGCTTTCTTTCCTTTTTGCAAAATAATAAGGTACCAATGTCAACACAACAAGATTTGCTTGTCAACGCATTTCGTACCACTGTGTCACCATTACTAAGAATTAAGGGAAATTCAATCTTCACCGTTGGATCAAAACTCACCCAGCCGTTTGATTTATTTGAGTAGGCACAATTCTTATTGGACACAAATTTTCCTGCTAGCTTTGTATCTCTCCACAAAACATCATGACTCTACATCTTCCTCTTTCAATCCCTATAAAGTCTACATCACTGTGCCAATTGTAAAGCATCCAAGCAACCATTTTATTCTATTTCCTTACTCAAGATCCTACCTTTTTCACTTAAAATCGTCTTCCCTCCACAAAAGATGGCAAGAACAAGAGGTTTGACGAAGAAAGCCAACAAATCTACTGAAGAACATGTGTCCTTCGCTACCATAGTTTGGGAATTGGATCCCCTAAGCCATTGCAAAAAAAGGAACCATAAATCTTTTTGAATAAAGCAGCAAGGGAACAGTTTCAAGATAACATATTGCACCGAAATTTTCAACCCGAACAAGGCATTTCCTTATCGCAACAATAGGAGTTGGGCAAACAAATTCACCGCACCAATTCTAAACTAAAATGGGGAAATTTTTGCGCAAACCCTGGAAGCAATTCCTCTTCCTTGGTACGTGAGTTCTATGCCAACCTCTATGACCAAGAATTAGAGTTTATTTTTTTTTCGTAAAGGTCTCATTCCATGGGACACCAAAACAATCAATGAGCTGTACAACATTCCAGTCAATGTCGACGAACACTCTGATTTCTTTGCGAAAATGACGAACGAAAAAAGAAACTTGCTAGTACAGGACTTGTGTATTGAAGGAGCAATGTGGACAGGGTCACATTCAAAGAATTTTATAGTGCACTGCCATTTCCTAACGTTACACAGCAAAATTTTGTTTCACTTTGTTAACTGCAGGTTACTGCCATCTACCCACAGCACCACCATTAACCTTGATAGAATGTGCCTGATACATTCCATTATCAAGGGTAGAAGAGTTGATGTCGGTGCAATACTCCATCGAGAAATTGTTGAATGCGCCGCTAGACAGACCAGCGTTTTGGTTTTTCCATCATTGATCATGTCACTGTGTCAACAGAAAGGAATTGTACCCCGGGGAGATGAAGAATTTATGGATAATAAGGGTCCAATTAATGTAGCCTCTGTCGAGAGAATGACTCGTGGCATAGAAACACCAATACTGAAAGAGGCGGGAACCAATAAGATAAAGAAGGGCAAAGCCAAAGCCGATAGTAAATGAACAACCCTGCATATAGAGACATTCTTATGGCGTAAGCTGAAGGATATTGAGAACATGGTTACTTCCTTCAATAATAGGCAAATCAAACCTGTCACTACAATTGAGGAGATGAAGAACTCTAAGAATTTGTTTTATGCTTATACTAAAGCCTAGAACATTCCATTGTAGCCACATTAAGCTAATTGAGCCGATCTCCAATACTGGACTTCCTAGTGTTTCCACTAATCATTTGAAACCATGAACATTCACCTATGAATAACGACTTTGAAGACTGAGACCGGTCGGTGGCATCTCCTCCCATCGTGTAAGTCTTTGATAATGACAAAGATGAAGAATCCAAGGACATTGAGGAATTTCTACGTAAGATTGATAGCTTGTTCGAGGATGGTAGTTTTGCTGATCAAGAGGACACTATTGTTGACAAAGAAGCTGCTACTACAGAAGAGGAAATTGTTGCTGAAGAAAAAGAAGTTGTTGAATAAGAGAAAGAAAGAGAAAAGGAAGATTCTGATGTAAAAATAACTCACCGCACACGAATCTGTGGGTGCAAATATTGAAAATCTGGAACTAGATGAAGCGAGACCGGCGGAAGTTACGGAGGTCACCAGTGAGGAGCAGGATAACTCATTGGTAATAGTGGTCTACATTGGACCACTTCAGGTGGCCTCTCCCATACAAGAAGCAACCGATGATGCTGGGGTTGAGCCGAAACTTGAGAAGCAATCCAAAAATTGTGCAAAGCCCAAAGAAAAGAAAAAGAATCGCTCCAAGGACAAGAAAGAGGAGAATAAAAGGAGAAGGAAGAAACATCGTGCAGCCACAACAATGGCTGGGGAAAACTGAGTTAGTTTTATTTTAAAGTTGTAGCTGTAGTTTTCATGTATTGCATATAATTTTAAGTCACATTTTTTAGTATACATTATCACTGCATATTTATTGTCATTACATACTCATATCAGTGCATTGGAGACAATGCAATCTTTAAGTTTGGGGGAATGTCTATGGGATTTGGAAATACACCCATATTTCAAAAAAAAAAATTGAAGCATACAAGGTTTATGCACAATTTTTTGAAAATTTTTGTTACATTCGATGCTTAATTCTTGGATCATGTGAATTTTCAATGAATGAGTTGGATAAATTTGATTGAATGTTGTATCTTCAATACTTTGATGAATGATTTAGGTTGCATTAGTAATAAATGGCTAGTAGCATTCCTTGAATCTTGAATGAAACTACCTTTTACAACTGCTTATATCTATATATAGATAGTTATAAATAAGAGACACTCCAAAGTGGGTGTATTGTGGAATGTTAAAAAGGGAACACTCCAATACAAGTGTTAGAAAAATGAATTTGGCCAAAGGTCGTTGCTACATGAGTGTGTGTCGGTGCAATTACATGCTCTTTGGGGGTTTGTTGCACTCCATCATTACTTCTCAGGAGCAAGGGTACAGTAATGCAACGATATCCCTTATTCCATTAAATGTATATATAAATACTTAGTATTGTACAATAAATGTTGTATAGGTAGATAGAATTTAGGATTTGAAGTATGATGCTAGCTTTGATGAAAGTGCAATCTTACTCATTCAAGCTCAAGTATTATCGATGCAATACTCTTTCATCTAAATGTGATTCATTCATTGGGAATTTAGAGGGTTCAAGTTGCTAGAATGATATTTTCCTTAGAAAAATTTTTCTAGCCTTGCTAGTTTCTATTTTACTTGAGGACAAGTAAAAAAATCAAGTTTTGGGGTGTGATTGTACTAGAAAGAACATATGTTTTCTCCCTACTTATTGGTTAATTTATTCCCATTTAGTTATCCTTAGCATATATTTTAGCATTTTCATTTTAATAAATTGCATTTTATAACCCAGTGAATCTTAGCCTGCTTTATCCTTAATTTTGCTATCTTTCTGCACTAATTCACTACATTAGTTAACTACAGATTGCGTCCAGAATTGTCACTACAGTTGATAGCTATCTGATAAGAGCCAACCATGTGTGAGCTGTCAAATCTGGTATAACTGCCCTGTACATACAAGTACAGAAGAATCCTGAGGGAAGGACACCTGTATAGTTGATGAGAACATAAAAGGTTGATGTGATAGAAGGAAGGGAAAATTTTTTTAGCAAAACCACCATTCTCTTACCCTATTTTGAAGCTTGTGGCCATGGAAAATTGAGCCTCCTATGGGTGAGACAACATGAAGACTGATGTAGATCCACTCTTGACGAGGAAACCTAAATGAAGACCAAGGGGAAATGGAGAGATCTAGTCAAGTAGCTTAGGAATAGTATTCTCCATTTGATTCTTTCTTATTTTTTTGAAAACGCTAGTGATTACTCTATGTTTTCTACTGTATGGAAGTACAATGAATGTTTTGTTAAATATTATCTTATTAAATCTTGTTTTTATTGTTTAATCTTGGGGGTTTGAATATTCTAAACACGAAAGTGTTATTGCAGTCACTAACATTGGGAGGTGAAGTGACAGTTTGAGCTAATAAGCATTTCAACGGAAGTTGAGTAAGGACTAAAGGAATTTAGTCCACTTGTTCTTAATAGTTTCATATTTCCATCATTGAAAGGCGAGGTTAATGTGCATGGTTAAGTCCTAGATTAAATAAAAGAGTGACGTTTGGTAAGATATCCACTAATTTTTATTGCATCAACAATCACCTATCTTTTATACCTTGTGAGTACTTAGTATACTGCTAAAGATTTATGTTGGGGATCCCAGGTTATCATTACCATATTTTTTTTCATTGTTTCAAAGATATTGCTCTGACAATTACCCACACAATTTAATTCAATTTCTTTTAGCTATTTCATTGACATTAATAGACAAAGAACTACCATCCCTGTGGGATCGATATCCGACAGACTCACATTTGTCCAGATACTTGCATCGACAGTGTACGCTTGCACATTTTTGTTGTGACGGTAATAGTTGATCACATGTATATCATACCCACAACACAACACAATTCACAATAGTCATCACACATGTCTCATATCACAATATGGCATCATAATAATCAATCCATAATTATTCACATAACCACATAATTTGTCAAAATAAAGCAAGGGAAATAGAAAGTTTACATTCGAAATTTAGAGTAGGGATTTAGGCTACAACTAAATTTCCCAAATAACACATTGAATCATGTCCACAATTAATTATTCCAAACACTCACAATACGCTTTCGTCGAAAAGCTGAAAGCTTAAACTAGCTTTCCCTGTCTTTATCTTTACTCGTCGAAGGTCCTAACAAATTTGAACCTTCAACACAATAATTCACACAGCAATACATTCAAAAATAAGCTAATGATTCACCACAAGCAATAAAAAACATAAGCCTAAACTAAGTTCTCATGTAACCAAAACCTTCAACATATCCAACTTGAAATCCAAATATCTCGATCTACAATTAATTTTTTCACCTAAAATGAGTTTCATTCATCTAATTATTCACCTACTACTAATTATCAACCTTTAAACTACAATAAAATACTCAATTTATAGTATCGACTTTTTCGACATGCCTTATGGCTTCCCAAAAATTCATTAAAACTCAAGAAATCTTTAATGAAACTTAAAAGTTTAGAACCTTCTTAATCATGTCAAAACTAATTGAAAAACATTTTGAAACCACCTTTTTACTCAAAATCCTAAAATCTACAATTAACGAGCCAATTTTCAATTTTTATTCAAAACATGTGATTTAATAGCTAAAATATTAGTTTTAAAGACTAAGTAACATTTTAAACTATTTAGGAGTTTAATCGTTACCTTAGACAACGAAAACCCAAGCGTTTCATCGAAAACCCAAGCGTTTCATCGAAAACCCAAAAAAGTCACAAGCTTGACAATGGAGAAATCAATGGTGTTTTTGGGTGTTTTTCATAACTTCTATGGATATTTATAACTTAAGAGATGATAGAAATCAAAAGGATTTAGGATTTGGAATTCAATATCGATTGGGAGAGTTGGGAGAACTACGGATAGCACAAGTATGAGAGGAGGAAAAAACTAACGTGAAAATAAAACTATAAACGGGGTTTTTAGGTTGGATTTTAAAATCTGGTCTAATTGCCTCTTAAAAACTCTAAGTTTGACTCTTTTACAAATCAGTCCTTTTTTCAAAATTAAAGGTATTTAAAACTCATTTTTAGAAATTGATTTAATTTTCTAAAAACCGTAGTTAAAAACATTATTGCTAAATCATGTCACAAAATTCCGAACACTCTAAAGCTAAAATCCCTAAAATATCCTTAAGACTTTTAGGCCCTATTTTGGGGTATTATAGATTTTTTTATGATGGAATCAAATCTTTCCCTTCCTCATCTTGAATCACAATTGGATTTTTGGCAGAAGTCTTTGAAGATCTCATTCTCTTGCGAGACATGAAAATTTTTCTCGAAATAAAAGAAAATTTTTAGATTTTTGAGGTGAAGATTACGACGGCAAGAAGGCTGCGGTGACGATGAAGTTGCGGTGGCAAAAGGATTGCAGTGGCAAACAGACTAGGTAGGGACGGTTGTTGCGATAGAAAGGTTTGCTACGGTGAAGGATTTGCGATGGTGATAGTAGGGTTATGCGACAAGGGAGAAAAATTAGGAAGATACTTTTGGGATGTTAAGGCCGACAGCAAAGAGAAAGAAAATAATATAGGTTTAAGGTGAAGGTTAATTTTTTTAGGTGTTGTGGAAAATATGATGGTGGTAAAGGGTTTATATAGTAGTAGATTAGGGCAAACTTTTAGCAAACTTTTAGCTAAAGTAATGACTTGAGCGGCAAAGCATGGAGGGAAATAAAAGTAGTGGCAAATTTAAGGTTTTGAGGGTACCTGTGGACGACAATAAGTGGGTAATTTCCTTCTCTTCACTATTCTAGGCCTCAAGCCCAAATTGTAATTATTTCTTGTACTTGAAAAATTAAACTGCACTAAAAAAATAAACTGATTAGCACTTGGGTCAACTTGACCCTCTTATTGAGCATAAAATAATAAGATTAAAATTTAAAATAAAAATGAATATGAAAAATTCTTTTTGGGCTACTTAGAAAATTTCTTCTCGAAAAATTACATTAAATTAAATTCTCAAGAAAGGTTGGAGGAGTCACAAATGGTCCCGTTTAAGTACTAATCTCCTTAGACAGAATTAATTTAATGTATTAATTCAAGAAAAATAAATTCTAAATATATCATTTATTCAAATGAGACAAAAAACTGAAAATAAAATAACGACAGAGAAAGTGAAGAGAACTCCCTCAATGTTATTGGTGATCGTCATTGATCGAGGCGATGTCAAACGACCATTTATCATACCAATATCTAGAAAGAAAAGATAGTCTTGCTCAGTAATTATATTCAACATTTGATCAAAGAATAGCAGCGATAGATGGTCTTTCTGTGTTGCTTTGCTCAACTTTCTGTCATTCACACAAATTTGTCTACCGTTGATTGTCCTTAATGAAATCAATTTATTATCCATGATACCTTCGTTCTTTGGTATAGGTCCCACCCATAGAATATCATAGGTGGGATAAATGATCCTTGATTTTTCCAATTGAGATTCAAGTTTCCCAGGATCAAATACTCGAGATTGGGTCTTTTGGAATGTCGATACCCCCATGGCACAGCAAAAATTAATAAAAAAGTAATTCCGGTGATCCAACCCATGGATCCATGTGCGAGGAACGAATCGGGGTGAAATAATGGTTTCAAAATTACAGAAACTTTAATCTGAGTAGACAGCGACGCCTTGGCAATGAGAATTTTGATCTACTATCGAACCAACCCACAACCTTTTATGATTCCGACCTCTACGTAATCCACCCAATTTGACAATGAACGAAAGAAATCTCCAAAACTATTTTTGGAGAATTCTTTGCTTGACGGCTGGTAGATCTCACAAGCAAAGTTTTTTTTAGGGTTTTTTTTAAAACTCTCTCTATCTCACCCTTTTATAATTGGTATATATATATGAATCATAATTCATAAAAATTTTATCCGAACATAATAATCATAATTAAAAATAAATAAATATAATAATGTTTTTTTAACCAAAAATTATAATTACATTAATTATAACAAGGATTTCGGTAAACTACATTTATTTAAATTTATATACGAACCAAATTCATATATTAATAGAACTATGTTCTCATTATGTGTACAACATCCTTGTACATATAATATGTTCGATATTTGATTACACAATTAAATTAATTTTATAATTAATTTAATTCATGTGACAACCAAACACAATACCAACTATGTTTTATTCCGTTCATTTCAACCATAGGGTGTGACCGTGTAAGTTCTTGTACTGTTAGCAGTAATACTAGAATGATTCTAATGTTACAAACAATGAGTGACATCTAGTAATGCATCATTGCTACCTAAGTTACAAGAAGTCATGATTCAACATAAATGTGACACCCTGAACCCGTGTCCGTCACCGGATTAGAGTTACGAGGCATTACCGATCAAAACCCAACTCAAAACTGTCTTTCATTTTATAATTTATTCATAAATTAGACTAATTCAATCACGACATTCATTATTTTTTTCGATCAAATTCAAATAGCATTCATTCACTCGCTCGATAAGTTATCTCATATATATATAAATATATAAGCACATAACCAGTTAAAATCAAACATGCATCATTAATCAAATTACATATACCAACCATGTTTCAAAATTCAACCATATCATTATCATTTACCTAATCAAAATTTGATATCATTCAAATTCTTAAAACATTTCCAAACATATTTGGTTATATATATATCATAAACCAAGCATATATCAAAACATCTATTCGTACACATTTATTTCATTTCAATTTACTAACTATACTACATATTAGAACATAGGTAATCTACACTGTTTGTACAGCTCTTATACATCAAAGTGGACAGCATTTATACACCAAAATTGGACAGCATTTATACACTAATTTGGGCAGCATATATATATCAAATTGAACAACATTTTTTTTACACCAAAATTTGATAGCAAATATACACCAAATTGGGCAGCATATATATATATCAAATTGTACAGCATTTTTACATCAAAATTGGACAGCATATAGACACCAAATTGGGCGGCATTTTTACACAAAAAATTGGATAGCATATAGACACCAAATTGGATAGCATATAGACACCAAATTGGGCAGCATATAGACACCAAATTGGGCAGCATTTTTACACCAAAATTGGACTTGAATCGAATCATAACAATCCACATTTGCAAATCCTACCACAAATATATATATATCATGAAGCATAAATTTTACCAACATGAACATATACCATGACCGAACATACAAAAAAAAAACATAAACATCATTTCTAGCCATTTTCGCATGGCTTTATATTTACAATTTCAAAATTCAACCAAAACAAGT
Organism: Gossypium hirsutum; assembly: GCF_007990345.1. Classification (NCBI taxonomy): domain Eukaryota; kingdom Viridiplantae; phylum Streptophyta; class Magnoliopsida; order Malvales; family Malvaceae; genus Gossypium; species Gossypium hirsutum. Next base: position 34,662,084 of record NC_053443.1, read on the forward strand.
ACTAGCCTATACATGTCATATATTCAAAAGTTTAACTTTTATAGATACCGATAAACGAACGATAGTGTGATTGACTTCGCTAACGATCCCCGAGCCCGTAATTAACTTCCAAAATCTATAAAACCAAGGAAAACACATATGCACAATAAGCTATCATAGCTTAGTAAGTCATAAGCAATTAAACAATTTAATGACGTTAATAATTCAATAACAAAACCGAATAATGCAAACATATTCATATGTACATATTCGAGCTTGCAAAATTTAAATATCAATTATGTAACTATGAACCAATTTCAACTTGGCCAAATACACTTATAAATAAAAACGTACTTATTTTTCACTTTCAAATCATATACCCACTCTTTACCAAATGTACTCAATCATATATAGATGCATATAATTCATAATTACAATATCACATATACTTACCCTTTTGGCCGAATATAGACTTTCATATACTTATATACTTTCATTTACCTCATATAAATTGTTCTTATAACAATTGAAGTAATCAACTTACCTTCATATCATGTATTATTTAACCATTGCATACTTGTACTATCATGTACTAAATAATTGGTCGAAGCCATAATGAAGTTGCACAATTAGTGCTCTTTCTCATCTAACCAAATTGCTCTCGGTATCGCACACTTAGTGCCCATTATTCAACATCATCATTTTAATTTTGCACACTTAGTGCCTATTATTCAACATTATCATTTTAATTTCTCACACTTAGTGCCGTTCATATAGCCGTAGCTATTTCATACTCACACACTTAGTGCTAAATATCGATAAATCACATTCACGTCTATTTCTACTTTCAGAACTAAAACACATTCAACTATCTATATATATTTTTGCATATTTCCATTTCAGCATATACAACTAACATTTATTCAGAAATTTTAACATCTAATTGCTTATAAACTTACCTCGGATGTCGTCGATTGTTAAATCGGCTACTCGACCTCTTTTGTCTTTGAACGATCCAAATCCGATTTCTTTAATTCTTGATCTAAACATATTCAAATTAAGCTTATTTAAACATCATTCTATTCAATTTAGCCTAAAAACACATGAATGAGCAAATTACGGTTTTTCCCCTAACATTTCACATTTTTTACAATTTAATCCTTTTTGTTCAAAACACAAGATACACAAAATTTAACTACACTCCTTAACCTTTACTAATATACATATATAACATATAATATAAGGTCATTCTTGACCATTACCATCAACTTACTTATATAGTGGGCTAATTTCATCATAGAACCTCCAAATTATAAAGACAACAAAAATTAGGCTCTTTCATAATTTACCACTAATTTTTATTATACGCGATTAAGCCCTATTCTCAAATTAGGCACTCAAACAATAAAATAAATTCACAAAACTTTCATAGATGTAAAGTCACACATAATAAACACAGAAAATAATATTAAAATATTTTTCAGACTTAGATTTGTGGTCCCGAAACCACTACGTCCGATTAGGGTCGAAATTGGGCTGTTACAACTTTCCCTCTTAGGGATTTTCGTCCTCGAAAATCTTACCAATGAATAGGTTTGGATAACACTCTTTCATTGTATCCTTAGGTTCCCAAGTTTCTTCCTCAACTCCGTGTTTATGCCATAGTACTTTAACTAACGAGATTTTCTTATTTCGTAATTCTTTAACCTCACGAGCCAGAATGCGAATCGGTTCTTCATCATATGACATATCAGGCTTAATCTCAATCTCTGTTAGACTAACCACATGTGAAGGATCAGATCGGTATCTACGGAGCATCGAAACATGGAATACATTGTGAATCTTGTCCAGCTCAGGTGGCAACAGTAATCTATAAGCAACCGATTCTATACGCTCTATAATTTCATACAGCCCAATAAATCTCGGACTCAATTTACCTTTACGACCAAATCTGAGTATTTTCTTCCATGGTGAGACTTTCAAAAACACTTTGTCTCTGATCTGAAACTCAATATATTTACGTTTTAAATCTGCGTACGATTTCTGACGATCTGACGTAGCTTTCAAACTATCACGAATCACTCTCACTTTCTGTTCAGTTTCTTTGATCAAATCGACCCCGTGTAACTTATTTTCACTGAGTTCAGTCCAATACAAAGGTGTTCGACATTTATGACCATACAAAGCCTCATAAGGTGCCATTTTGATACTAGCTTAAAAACTATTATTATACGCGAATTCAATCAAAGGCAGGTATTATTCCCACGAACCTTTGAACTCGAGAATGCAACATCTCAACAAATCCTCAAGTATTCGAATTATTTTCTTGATAAAATTGCTGAATTGTATGTTTCTCAAATTGTGAGGTTGCATGATGTGCCTATTTCTATTGTTTCGGATAGAGATCCGAGGTTTACATCGCGATTTTGGAAGAAACTGCAAGATGCATTAGGTACCAAATTACATTTTAGCACTGCTTTCCATCCTCAGATAGATGGTCAGTCAGAGCAAATTATTCAAGCTCAAGTCCTTCATCACGAAGTGGTCCAACAAAATTTCAATCAAACTTTAGCTCCAATGGAAACTAACAATGATGATGATGATGAGCAGCCTCTTCATCATGATGATAAGACTGATGATTATGAGCCGCGATAGTCTTCTGGATGTATTACACGTGGCTCGCGTACTCGTGATGCAACCTCCTGTACTAGTTCTTATAGCCACTTTTCTATGAATAAACCAAAATTCATTGTTCCACCATTTAATGGTAAGCATGATCCTGACGCCTATTGCGATTGGGAGAATAAAATTGAGCTGCTATTTGAATATTGAAAATGCTCAGAGGAAGAGAACGTGCCATTAGCTATTTTGGAATTCTTTGATTATGCTTTAATTTGGTGGACTCAATTATTACGGCTCCAACGAATGAACCATGAGGGATCCATTGACTCATGAGATGATATAAAGCGAATTATGTGAAAATGGTAAGTACCACCTCATAACTATAGGGACAACAAACGAAAGTTTCAAAATCTTGTTCAAGGTGATAAATCTGTAATGGAATATTTTCATGCGATGGAGATTTTGATGCAACAAGCTAATTAGGATGAGGAAGACGAAGAGGAAGAGGAAGATACTATAGCTCAATTTGTAAATGGGTTGAATGAAAATATCACTGAGATTTTAGATCTTTAAACTTTTATTGATTTAGACGAAGCAATTCAAAAAGCTTGCACGATTGAAGAACGATTGAAACAAAAATCTAAGAATCATTCATGGGGTCGTGCATCTAATTGGAGTACATCGACCTCTACCTTTTAGGGGTCAAGATTCATTCCACCACAAGTGAATCATCTACTTCCATCTAAAGATGAACCTAAGCAACTTAGTTGGAAAGATGGGGCGCCACCTAAAGGTACTTTTTTTATTGCACAGGTACCTTCTAGTACTTTTTCTAAACCTACTTCGAATCATTCTCGTGATGTTAAATGCTACAAATGTAATGGCAATGGACATTATGCTCGTGATTATCCTAATAAAAGGGTAATGTTGATAAGTAATGATGGTACCCTGATTTCTGATTCTGAGAATGATGATTTAACTGCTACTAATGTTGTTTGTGACTAAGATGACAAGGAAGAATATGAAGAGGTTTTGGAACCTTCTACTAATGGGGAGGATTTGCTTAAGTCCCATTTTCTTGTAGTGCGACAATCCTTTAGTATTCAAGTAAAGGACGATTTTGACGAAGTGCAACAAACTAACATATTCCACTCGAGGTGTTTAATTCAAGGAAAGTTTTGTTCTCTTATTGTTGATAGTGGTAGTGTGCCAATGTGGTAAGTAGTTTTTTAGTGGATACTTTATCTTTACCTTGTCAAAGACACCCTAAGCCATATCACTTACAATGGCTTAATGAAGGTTTAGAAGTTAAGGTAGTTAAATAGTCCTTAATTGCATTCAAGGTTTGGAATTATTCTAACAAGATTTGGTGTGATGTAGTTCCCATGCATGCCGCCCATTTGCTTCTTGGTAGACCATGGCAATATAATCGTGATGTGGTGCACCATGGCAAATTGAATTGTTACTCCCTTGTGTTTAAAAGGAAGAAATTTACTCTAGCCCCTTTGGATCCAAAAGATGTACATAATGATCAACTCAAAATGAAAAAGTTTTGTGAAAGGGTTATAAGAAAGAAAGATATAATTGAAAAAACAGAGACAAAAGAGACCATTAGTGATAAAAGTCAAAATACAAATGTTCTAATGGTGAGTGAACCCTCTAATGGTAAAAACAGAGTGCGAAATTTATTTGCAAGTAAAAGAGATGTGAGGAGAGCCCTATATCACAAACAACATTCTATCATTGTGAGGGTCAGGAAAAATTATTTATCTTTAACTAACCTTAATGATTTTTTGCATAGTGTCTTTACATCTCTTTTGCAGGATTATTAAGATGTTTTCAATGAGGCACATGAAGGTTTACCACCTCTGCAAGGCATAAAGCACCAAATTGACATAGTACCCAGTGCAACCATTCCAAATCGTCCAGCTTACCAAAGCAATCTAGAGGAGACAAAGGAGATACAAAGGCAAGTGAAAAAGCTATTACAAAATGGATACATTAGAGAAAGTTTGAGCCCTTGTGCCATCCTTATCCTATTGGTGCCTAAGAAGGATGGTTCATTCCAAATCTATTTTGATTGCCACCCAATCAACAAAATAACGGTAAAGTATAGACATCCAATCCCTAGACTTGATGACATGTTTGAAGAGTTACATGGTTCAACATTTTTTTTATTAAAATTGATTTAAAAAATGTTTATCCAAATTCACATGAGGGAAGGGGACGATTGGAAAACAACCTTTAAAACTAAGCTTGGATTATATTACTGGCTTGTTATGCCTTTCGATCTAACTAATACACCTAGTACATTCATGAGATTAATGAATCATGTTTTAAGCCCTTATTTGGGTAAACTTGTGGTAGTATATTTCGATGATATTCTGATTTACTCATTTTTTAAATGATCAAGTTTTCCATGTTAAATCTGTTCTGGACATTCTGAGAAGTGAAAAGTTATTTGCCAACCTTGACAAATGCATTTTTTGTTGTGATAAACTAATATTTTTAGTTTTTATAATAAGTGCTCAAGTTATTCATATCGATAAAGACAAAGTAAAGGCAATTAGGGAGTGGCCCACTTCTAAATCAATTATCGAGGTGAGATCTTTCCACGGTTTAGTAGGTTGTTATTGACTTTTTGTGAAGGATTTCTCTACTATTTTTTCCCTATTAATTGAGGTTATTAAAAAGTCAGTAGGTTTTATATGGAGAGAAGCTCAGGAATAGGCTTTCAAGCCTTAAAGGAAAAATTATGTTTTGCTCCAGTTCTTAAATTACCTGATTTTTCTAATACTTTTGAACTTGAATGTGATGCTTCAGGTATTGGAATTGGTGTCGTGTTGATGCAAGTAAAAAGGTCAATCGCATATTTCAGTAAAAAAACTTAATGGGGCGTAATTAAACTACTTAACTTACGACAAGGAGTTGCTTGCATTAGTTCCAGCTCTAAAAGTTTGGCAACATTACTTGCTGCCACATGAATTCATTATCCATATGGATCATGAATCCCTAAAATGGTTACAGGGAAAAGGTAAGTTGAGCAAGAGACATGCTCGATGGATAGAATTCATAGAGACATTCCCATATGTAATTAAATATAAAACAGGTAGAGAAAATGTAGTTACTGATGCCTTATCTCGTAGATATTCTTTGAAAACTACATTAAATGCTAAGGTCTTAGGGTTTGATCATATAAAAGATTTATACTTAAGTGATGTTGATTTTGCAAATATTTTTTTCCAATTGTGGGAATGGCGCCTTTAACAAGTTTTATCATGTAAATGGGTTTCTTTTTCGCCTAAATAGGTTATGTGTTCCACAATGTTTCATAAGAGAGTTATTAATTTGTGAGGCACATAGTGGGGGCTTAATTGGACACTTTGGTGTTGCCAAAACACTAGATATTCTACAAGAACATTTTTATTGGCTGCACATGAAGAAGGATGTTGAAAAGGTATGTTCTAAATGTATTGCTTGTAAATAATCCAAATCAAAGGTAATGCCTCATGGGCTCTATACTCCTTTTTCGATTCCTTTTTCGCCATTGGTAGACTTATACATGGATTTTGTTCTTGGTTTACCACGAACTAAAAAGGGTTGAGATAGTATCTTTGTTGTTGTTGACAAGTTTTCAAAGATGGCTCACTTTATTCCTTGTCACAAAATGGATGATGCTACACATGTGGCTGACTTATTCTTTAGAGAGGTGACATGGGATACCTCGCATCATTGTATTTGATAAAGACATAAAGTTCCTAAGCCACTTTGGGAAATTATTATGGGATAAGCATGGTACTAAATTATTATATTCTACTACATGTCACCCTAAACTGATAGACAAATTAAGGTAGTCAATCGAGTCTTAGGTGCTTTTATTATAAGCTGTTGTGGGTAAGAACCTTAAAAATTGGGAAGAATGTTTGCCATTTGTTGAATTTGCATATAATCGATCTATTCACTCTACAACTGGCTATTCTCCATTTGAACTTGTTTATGGTTTTAATCCACTAACTGTACTTGATCTTGTGTCGTTACCTATAGAAAATAGTTCTAATTTAGATGGGGAGGCAAAAGTTGAATTGGTGAAATCCATGCATGAGAAACCAAAACAACGAATCACCAAAATAAATTAAGCGAATGCCAACAAAGCTAACAGGGGGCGCAAGCAAGTTATCTTTGATCCCGGTGACTAGGTTTGGGTCCATATGAGAGAAGAAAAATTTCTGACTAAACGTAAACAAAGTTAAACCCATGTGGTGATGGACCTTTTCAAGTACTCAAGTGCATTAACGACAATGCGTATCAAATCAATCTTCCCAATGAGTATAATGTTAGTGCAACTTTTAATGTTACTGACCTTTCTCCTTTTGATATTATAGATTCGAGGACGAATCCTTTTGTGGAAGAAGGGAATGATATGAGCAGCTCGGTCCAATTCAAAGGCCATAATAGAGATGGGATTAGTTTCCCTCAAGGCCCAATCACGAGATCCAAATCCAAGAAGCTAAAGTCAAACCTCAACTTATTCATTCAAGACTTTATCACAAAAAAAATCGAGAAGAAGAGTTGAAGCTTCAAGACGAGGGATTTTGTTGCGAGGATGAATTAGAAGGGATTAATTTTGTATGTGGGCCTAAACTCTCAATCTATTTGACAAGCCCATGTGGAGAATGTTAGCAAGCTTAGGTATTTCATTTCAAGGACTCTAATCAATCCCACAAGCTTATACATTTCATGTTGGGTTCAGGTCCTAGGCTTAGTCTCCTCTCCGCTACCAGGTTGTCCTATTTATAGCTATCTCTCACCCAAATCCCACTTAGGTTTAAACTCTAATTAGTAATCATTCTCACACAGTTCCACTAATTAATCACATCCTACGAAGCTCTCTAGGTGTTTAGGTTATTGACACATTACCTCTACTAGGATGCTAGATGACTTAAATGTGTCCCACTAACCACTCCACTCACATTTGTGGCAACACAAAACACATGTGGCAAACATATTTGCAAGAGAGGTCGCGAAATAAGATTCTCACCAAAACAAAAAAACTCGCCAATTCGCGAAGTGAGATTCTGCAATCTCAGTAAAGTTCAGTAGAATACTCCGCTAAAAAGCTTACTAACACTAATATGTCTAAGTTTTGCGACTTAGGCAGTTTCACTAGCATAATTTCCCAAACAGTCTTAGCTCACCAAATGAGGGTGTGGCACTATTACCTCATGGGAAGAATTTCTTTAGCTATTCTTGAGAAGAAACATTCCAATAGTAGTAGTATTGACTACTTATGAGGGGTTATTTGAATTTAAATAAGAAAGTATGAAGGTATTGGGCTAAGCATGAGATCGATTTAAGAAAATGTTACGGGTTTGATTGATGGCAGTGTCAAGAATCCAGTTCAGTGAGTAAGCAAGCTTTTTACATATAAGAAAAAGAAAATAGAAAAGAAGTCAGAAAACATGAGAAAATATTCTAAAAGGAAAAAAACATTACATTAGTCAAATTCATCAAAATGTCAAATTTAAAATAAAGAAGAAAAATCCAAACATTAAATTTTAGGGAAAGGGAGCTTAGCGGGGAAATAAGTAGAGAAAGGGATAAACCTGTAAAGAAGCTAGGGTTTTTCAATAGAAAACTCCTTTAAAATCATTTTGTGGGTTAAGTTGTAAAAATTTAATTCATTATAAACCAAATTTAATATTTGGGCTTTTAATGTGAACTGCTTTGTGTTTTACCCACTTTTTATTAAATATATTATCCATTAAATTTGTTGGCTAAATTAGGATTTTAAGCCATTTTTCTTAATTTTAGGGAAATCAGCCATTTTTGGAGAGAGAAGAGCTGGACACGCTGTAACACCCCTAACCTATATCCATCATCAGAATAGGGTTTCGAGGCATTACCGAAGATTACAGACCCATTTTCGGATAATTCGAGTCATTTCCAATTCATTTTTCAAGTTTATTTGTAAAGTCCCTTAAATGGACCTTCGAGGCCCAAATCATGCATTAGGACCGGGTCGGGACTAAACTGGATTCTCAGGAATTTTTTCACAAAATTTAAAAATTTTTCTCACATATATAGGTCACACGCCCGTTTAACTTGGGGACACGCCTGTGTGGCATGGCCGTGTGGCTCACATGGCCGTGTCTCTGGGGCGTGTAACTCTCTGACTTGCACCTATAAAGAAACTTGAGTCACACGGCCTGGGAACCCACCCGTGTCACTAGGCCGTGTGACATTCTGATTATGTTCATTTTTGGTATAGGTTTCACACGGCCTTGACACACGCCTATGCACAAGGCCATGTCCTTCACACGGCTGATACACACGCCTGTGTGCTAATCTGATTTCAAACTCTAAGATGCAGGGGACACACAGCCAGAACATAAGCCCATGTGCTAAGTCGTGTGTCACACACGGTCATGACACATGCCCGTGTGTCTACCCGTGTGGACAAAAATCAGGATATTTTCCAAGCCTTATTTCTCACCCATTTGATCTTTTATCTTCACCAATATTTTGATACATTCAAATACCAATTTAAGATATTCAACCAAGCCTTACAATTATCACCATTTGTTCATTTCATAGCCATATCAATAACCATCATTTTCTTGTATTTTAGATAAATACATATAACCATACATAAGCATGCAATTCACTATTTCTTCCTGTTAATCACAATTTCAAATGACAGATTCATGTAAATGAGCTCAATATCCTGAGTTGATTAATTTTTGTCACTTAAATTCACATACACATAATTTATTAACATGACCTTTCAAACACAATCTCTAAATGAGGAGATCACATAATTGAGCTCAATTTCACTGTTCAATATGTTTTATCACATAAAATTTGCTTAACACTTACCACAATTTGTCAAATTAGAGAACGTCTTACAGAATTGAGTATTTCGTTTTCACATTGCCATAGTATAACTATGGTCTTGCACATCGTCACATATCACACACCGAAGCCATAGCCCAGCTATGGTCTTACACGGAAACACATATCACACCGATGCCATATCCCATATATGGTCTTACACGAAAATCACATATCACACCGATGCCATATCCCAGCTATGGTCTTATATGGAAGCACATAGTCACACTTTGACATGTTGCTATGGTCAAACCATGGTCTTTTCTGTCAATTCATCACATATCACTGAACAAAAGTACTCATTCCTGCGTTCTACTCAATTTGACCTTTTAGTTCCTTTTTCGTACTTTTACAATATTCACACTTTAAATACGAACATATGAAATGATTCATCATTTCTTTCATTTACTAACAAATAATTATTAAATTTAGCTATATGAACTTACAATTCAATTTTTATAACATAACGATAATCATAATTTCATAATAACTATTTGAAATAAAACATTATATCATTTCTAATTCAACGTTTATCAATTATAATCGGGCATATGACCAATTTATACACAAGTCATTCATATATTTTCCTTCTCCTCCTCTCCATACCACATCCTTAATGTATATAACACGCTTATAAGTAACATTATCTATAATTTCACTATTTACTTATATGTATATTCAAAGCTGTCCATTAGTGTCATAGTCACTAAATTATTTTTATCTTGAGCTAGAAAACTCCAAATTAAGATCTGCTTGATTTTTTGAAACTAGATTCATATATCTTTCTACCATAAAAATTTCAAAATTTATATTTTATCCAATTAGTACAGTAAAATCTTCAAATTTATCCCTGTTCTGCTGTTTGATAGCTTTGACCTTTGCTTACTAAAAATTAATTATCTCTTAGCACAGGATTTGGATGATATTCCTGTTTGTTTCTCTTGAAAATAGACTCATTAAGAATTTAAAAATATAAACTTAAGTCCCTGATTATTTTTCTCCAATTTTTTATGATTTTCCAAAATCAGAACAGGGGAACCCGAAATCATTCTGACCTTGTCTCACAAGATTTATTATATCTCATGATTTACAATTCAATTGCTTACAATGTTTCTTCTATAAGAAACTAGACTAAATAAGATTTAATTTCATATTTTGTTCATCTTCCAATTCGATTCCCAAAATTTTTGTTGATTTTTTAAAGTTGTACTACTGTTGCCCAAAACTATTTTAGTGCAAAATGTTGATTACCATTTTGACCCTAAACTTTTAATACATGACGATTTCATCCCTAGGCTTAGAAAATGAAATTCTTGCAGTTTAATCCTTGTTCCAAGCCTAATCATTCTCATACATCTGAATAACAGCCCATGAATTCCATGAAATTTCATAATTTTTCTACAAATTCAATACTTTTTAATTTAATCCCTAAAACATGTTTTCATCCAAAATTCTTTAATAAAAAACCTTTAAACATCCATTAACATCTCAATTTCATCATAAAATAACAAAAATCATATGATCTTATCAATGGTATCTTCCAAAACTTTCAATAAAATCAAAAAGTAATAGAATACCAGGTAGGACCTAATTGTAAAAGTCTAAAAATATAAAAATTTTAAGGAAAAAAAGAAAAATTTGAACTTAATTGAAGCTAAAATATGAAAAACAACTCAAAACCCTCTTCCATGGTTATTTTTGACAGAAAAGTTGAAGTAGAAATGGTCTTGAAATCCTTAAAATAAATTTTGGCCACATAAACTTTATTGTAATTCCAATTTTGTCCTTAACTGCATAAATATCTTTGATTTTTTTAACAGTATGCTGCCTCAGGCACTTAAATTGGTCTATTTACTCTTTTAATCCTTCCTTATTTAATTTTTAAGCTATTAATCACTTTAGCAAGTTTTGCATCTTTTCAATTTAGTCCTTTTTAATTAATTGACTGTCGAAACGTTAAAAATTTCTGACAAAACTTTAACACTACCATATTGACACTCCGTAAATATTTATAAAAATATTTATGACTCGGTTTATAACATCAAGGTCTCGATACCTCTTTTCCTCATTTTTTTGACTTAATAAATTTTTATAAAACACAAATTACTAATTCAAAAATCTCTTAAAAATCATATTTGGCTCGTAATTATTAAATAATAAAATTTACGAGCTTATTTTCCAAATTTGGTGGTCTCAAACCACTGTTTTCGACATTTCCAAAAATTGGGCTACTACACGCGCTTTTTGTATAGGTGGAAGAAAAGCTTGTCCAGTTGAGCGCGTTTTCCTGCCACCTATACAGAAAGGTTGCCCAACTAGACGTGTTTTCCCTTTCTCTCTCCCAGTGTTAGGTTTTTTTAATATTTTTAGGTTTAAGGTTTAAATAATATTAAGGTTTTTAATAGGGTTTAAGGTTTTTCAAAAAGGGTTCAAGGTTTTCGACTGAAATCGGGGAATTTCAAAGGTATTTTTGAGGAGTCGAGGATGTGATAACACGCCTCATGACACATACATTTCATATGTTGTGGCGGGATAGGACCATCATCTCAAAAACCCATTTTAGGGAAATCAGGTTTCAAAGTGATTGTGCTTGATAAGATCAAGGGTCGACGGTCATGATGCAGTCACAAGTTTGAGTATAATCGGGGGCCAGTTGACGGTCATTACGTGGTTACGGGTTCAAGCTTTTTTGATACCCTACAAATTATGCCTTATATGTACCATACATAAGATTGAGGCCATAATCATAGGGAAGAATGAAGGGCTTTTCGGTGTAATCAACGTAATTTTTTCTCTATTTCCACACAGTCGATATATTTAACCGTTCATTTTTATTTGAAGGCTGACACCGAGTTAGACACAAAAGGACACTCAAGGGGAGAGCGGATGTTTCAATGAAAGTAGAGGTCAAACTCGGGTCAGTGCGACAGTGGTTGTAGTTATTAATAGGTTGTTTAATAATGGCAACCACTGTCAGCCTGAAAGGAGCATCACCTTTACTCCACCGAAATAGTCGCTCCCCACTTGAGAGTCCTCCTGTGTCCACAATGGTGCCGACCTTCAGATAAGAAGGAAGGTTAAAGGTATCGGCTACCTGAAAATAGAGAAAAAATTACATTTATTTTTGCGAGAAGACCAGTAGTTTTTCCCTATGAATATGCCCTCAAACTTCTATATGTTTATTTATAATACAACATTTTTGGGTATCCAAAAAGTTTAAGCTTGTGGCCGCATAACGACTATCAATTGGCTCCCTCATTATACCTCGATCCATGATTGCATAACGGTTGTCAATTGAGACCTCCACGTATACTACCACCCGTGACCGTACAAAGCAAAATCACTCTGGAACCCAACTTTCCCAGGATAGGCTTCGAAGGTAATGGTCTCATCTCGGCATGATATATGAAAGGTGTGCAGCTCAGAGCGATATTGAATCATCGATGACTCAATAATACCTTGAACATCAACCAAAAAATTTTAGCAACATAAATTTTTAACACTGAGAAGTGTTTTATAGAGGAAGGATGGAGAGGTTGTAGGAGAAGATGTTTAAAGGACGATTAAGCATGGAGTGGAAGAGCACTTTTATAGGCATGGGGGAAGGGCTAGATTACAAAGTAGAAATTTCCCACGGACGAGAACATGCTACAAGATTTGCATCTTCTAAGAATATATTCAAACATGCCTAGTAAAAGCTGAAAAATTAGACAATCATGTACTTTTGATGAAAAAGGTTAGAGAAAACACTCTCAACGAGCTTTCCTGCCATGTCAGCAAGGCAGCTCACCCAATTGGGAGTGTTTTCTCTAACCTTTTTCAGATTCAAAATTAAAAGTAGAAGGTCATAGTGAATTTTTTTGTATAATTGATGCACATTTTGAGGCGCCGAATACTATTAGGAGCACTATTTTAATGAAATTATATAACATCAGGAATGCACTAGTTTTTTGGTGTTGTTAATTCAATTCGTGACCGATATTGAAATGAATCGATAAGTGAAATCTAGTTGTTAATACAATATCAGAATGTAACTAAAATAAATGTAGTGCTGAAATGAAAATATATGGTTTCTTTATTTATATCATATATATTTACATCAAGTAGTAATAAAAAAATACATCAATCGCGTTGTGGGGAGAATGTGTGCCGTAGGGTGGTGGACGACGATCACGAGGAGGATTTCTTCACACAACAGGATATGCGGGCCTATAAACTTCCTCATTGCCACAATATGTGTCATCATCGCCTTCACCCCACCCTTTTTCTCGTATCCGTCTCCATTATCGTTGCCATGTTCATCTTCGACTTCCTCTCTATATTGATCTTGTCCTTCATCTTCGCGTTCATGTTCGTGTCCGTCTCCACGGTTCTAGTGAAAAAAAGGGGTTAGTGAAATGAATAGGAACAAATGGAGTGAACTAATCGGGATACTGCATGGACATAGGCAACGCTTCTTAGGGTGAAGCCGATGATTAACCCATCGTGCGATTGCATCTAGCTCTACAATGCTGCTGGGGTGGTCGTCGTTGCCTCTTTTGACGAAGTTGCCTACTTATCATCTCCAGCGATTGCAGATACGGCTTACCGACGAGTTTGAACCATGACAAGTACTCTAAATAGGTCATCGTGTCTGCTGAGAAAACTGGTTTGTGGATGGTTGATGATCGTCGAAATAATTTTTCTACTGCGCCACGGGGCATTCCGACTATCCAACATGGACTCTATTGGTTGCCGTAGTTGAGCTATGGTCTTATACCTTGAATTGTTTCCACAGTGTCGCCTAGAAAGACCTTATTTCTGTTGCAATTTTGCTTCATAGAGTCGATAGACTGTCATCACGTGTCGCTCTAGTAAGCCAGTCGATATCATTCCACCTAAGATCTAACATTGATGCTTGAACACCATAGTGTCCCCTCCGCCAGGCCCAAAGCTTCGCACGTCATGGTTTGCAACAAGAAACACCGGATTGTGGAACCTAACAAAAATTCCACTTCCCTATCCATTTGCACATTCCTCCATATGCCAAAACATATTCCATCTATCCCATCAATAATTTCCCTCCATACTTCAAAATTCATGACACTCAGTCACAAGCATATTATCACATAAACATAATAATGTGGAGTACGCTAAATTTATATATTGTACAGCAACCATTGTTCCCATAACTTATTCTAGCTACGTTACCACCATATGCCCTCCAAACTTCTTTGTTTACTGTCTTGGCTGACTTTTCCATTTATATTACTTTTTCCTTTTTCGGTGGATTCCTCAAACACACTGGTTAGATATCGCTTTTCAACACTTGCATTTTTCCTCGTTTGCCTAATTTTTCATGAGTACCGTTCAGGTAGACTACCCTATTTTTATTGTCTTGGCAGACTATCCCATGTTTACTGCCCTAGCAGACTAACCCACGTTTATTGTCCTAACGGACTATCCCATGTTTATCATCCTGGCAGACTAACCCACTTTTATTGTCCTAGTGGATTATCCCATGTCTGTCGTCTTGGTGGATCGTCCCATGTTTGTTGTCCCTAGAGACTCCATATGCTGCCATAGCCGATTTATGGTCTTACACACCATGTCCCATGTTTAATGTCTTGTTGTACTTTCTATGTTTCCATAGTCAAGCTATGGTCTTACACATTATTCCCCATGTTTAATGTCCTGGCAGACTACCACATGTTTACTATCTCGAAGGACTCCATTGGTTGCCATAGTTGAGCTATGGTTTTTCACCTTTAACCATTTTCATGGTATTGCTCCACAGAGTCGATAGACTGTTGTCACAGTGTTGTTCTAGTGAGCCAGTCGATATCATTCTAACTGACATCTGACTTTGATGCCTCAACACCGCAGTGCCGCCTCGCAAGGCCCGTAGCTTCATACATCTCGGTTTGTAACCAATAACTTCGGATTGTGGAATCTAACAAAAATTCCACTTCCTTATCCATCTGCCCATTCCTCTATATGCCAAACCCATTCCATCTATCTTGTCAATAATTTCCCTCCATACTTCACAATTCGTAACACGCAGTCAGAACATATTATCAATTAAACATGATAACATGGAGTATGCTAAATTTATATATATTCGACACACTTGCGAATACTCACATACCTACTCATCTTTATGCATACACAACATTCTCAAACAGCAAGGATCATACTAGCCATATAGCATTCAAAGGACATCCATGTATGGAGCATAGAAACTTACCTGATGCTTCTTTGGCTCACCAGCTTAGCTTTTTCGAACGCCAGAGCTTCCATTCTTCTGGGAGCTAAACTTGACAACCAAAGTTATAAACTAAACTTAACATTCCAGCTTTAAAACTGAGTTTCCAGGAAACATGTAGAACCCCACAAAGGTTTTGAAAATTCTTAACTTCAGTTATTAAATTTACGAACATCGAGGGACCTAAAACCTTACAAGCTCACTAGATTCTTTACTTTTCTTACTCAAACCTCATGATTACAGTCCCATGCAGAGCTTCCAGTAATTATCTCTTTTTCGAAGAAACCAAAGAAGAAGATGAAAAAGAGAAGAAAATAAAATAGAATTGAGAATAGTTCACCTCAAGAATTTATTTATCAACTATTTATAGCCCTTCACGCACGATTGTCAACCCTATAAAAACCATCAATTGGCAATCATTTTGTCTTCAACTAAGGAATTAGTTGATTCTCATCCAACCGACCCAGAATTGGAACTCAACCATGACCAAATCAGCCACTAAATTTTCCTAATTTTTAGTAGAAGATGCCAAATTACAATTTCTTTTAATTTAACCATCAATTATTCCTAATTTTTGGGCTTAAAGAAAACCTGGTGTGACACATAGAGCATTTGTGCCTCGTGTCTGCTCTATGCGAGTCTCTAAGAGTAGATAATGTCAGCCATTAGGCTGTCTCCATTTGAGGAAGTATATGCTAGTGGATACTTTAGAAACATTAAGTATAATATCCGCCAAAGTGCTGTTCAATTTGCTAGCCTAAGTCTTAGCCTAATTGTGTTTATTGGACCCTAATGTGAGAATATATTTCCTTGGAACTCACTAAGTTCTTTTGAACTTTTTAGTTTTTTATTCTTACTTTCAAGCTCTTAGGTTGGACGTATTATTGTAGGGAATCAACTAAATTTGCGGCCTACTTGTGGTATTAGGATGTTTGTTAGTTGTCGCTAGTCGAAATTTTAATAGCCTGTAATTCAAAATGTTATTTTGTATTTTCGGATCTATATGTGTAACCCTGCTTGGCTTTAGGTGAAATGTTTTCTGTGAAGCCAAACTTAAGGAATAAATTTTTCGACTACTACTTGATCGATTATTCATTTGTGTTGTTATCCAAACTTATGAATGTTTATAAAGCTTCAGCCAAAAGCTATTTACTCGTATACCAACTTTAAATGGCTTAGTACTATTTTAAGCCTCTTTCAACTTATTATATGTTTTTCAAAATATCAGGACATCGCTTTAGTAAGAGGGTTTTTGTAGATTTAAGATGTTTGGGTTTTGTTAAATAGTTTGTCAGTTTAATGGTTTTATCTTGTGATGCTCCATGCCCAGTTCCGACGATCAAGTCGAGCGTGGGGTGTCATAGTTTTATTCGTATTAGAGCTTCAATTTTGGTAAACTCCATAAATACCGAAGGAGAAGAAATAGAGAGCAAGGCTTCTCTACAAGCTAGTAGCCCTAGACCTACAACAAGCCAAGGAGTTTTGGGAGCCGAGGTTAAGGAGGCTTTTATGGAAAAGATGAGCTACGTCATGGGATAGTGGTTTGACAGGTATGTGGGGTTTGCACCAACCTCTTCCCAAAAATGACGTGATGAATTTGTGAGGCCTAAAGAGACTGTAAGAACGAATGAAGCTACACCACCAGTAAATCCTACACCTTATGTTCCAGTTGTAACATTGTCACAAAGGGAACCTGTGGAGGCTATTCATAAATGTGGCGTAAAAGAGTTCAGAGGGAGTAAGGAGGATAATCTTGTAGTGTAGAAAATTGGCTTTCCTGAGTCTATCGGGTAATAGAGGAGTTATAATGCTCCCCAGGTGAGAGTTTGAGGTGCACTATTTCTCTGTTAGAAGATGAAGCATACCAATGGTGGAATACAATGTCCAACACAGTCCCCAGAGAACAAGTGAACTAGGAGTTCTTTCTAAAGAAGTTTAGGGAGAAGTTCATCAATAGGCTTTTTATCGAACAGATGAAGAAGGAGTTTCTAGAACTTAAACAAGGAAGGATGATGGTATTTGAGTATGAATGAGAGTTCATTAGGTTGAACAAGTATGCCAAGGACTTAGTTCCAAATGAAGAAGGCTTGTGTATTAGATTTGAAGGAGGACTAAATGAGGAACTCCGAGTGTTATTATCTTCTTTAGAGATATGGAATTTCGTTGCTCTATCGGTGAAAGCTTAAAGGATGGAGATAGTAATTCAAGAGAGGAACAAGGTTAGGGATAGAGAGAGGAATAGACGCAGAGCTTCTGGCACAGTTACTAATGCTGGGTTCAAAAGGCCCAAAGATATAAAGGGGTACTTTGGTACTATAACGAGGGAGTCCCAGATTGTTGGTTTTCATTGAGAGCAAGTTGGACGTCATGCCATTTCCATGGTTAGCACAGGAGGATCCTAAAAAATAGAGTTCCCCGTCTATAATAACTATAGGAAGAATCACATAGGAACTTTCAAGAAAGTTACCGGGGGTTGTTACAATTATGGAGCCCAAGATTACTATAAGAGGGGTTGGCCAGTGAGAGGAGGAGAAGGAAACACTTAATACTTTGTTTAGATAGCCAGAGAGCCTCAGCCAGAAGTGATCCATATCAATACATGGAGCTTCGAGAAGGAATGTATCTAAGCCTGGCCCAAACGCCTCAACCAGAATCTACGTAATGTAGGCAAAGGACACTGAAGCCCTCGACGTTATCACAAGTAAACTTTCTTTATTCGACACCATCATACATACTTTGATAAACCCTGTGTCTACTCATGCTTATATCTATGATAATTTTATGGTTTTGAATAGCCTTAAAGTTGTTCCTATTAAGGATAGTATGATAGTCACAAATCCACTCGATCAGAGTACTGTGGTAAATAGGGTAGTAAAGGATTATTCTTTGAGTTTTGGCGAGCATGTATTTTTGACGGACTTAATGCTGCTAAGTTTCTACGATTTTGACATCATATTGGGATTGGACTGGTTGATAAGGCATAACGCAGTAGTTAAGTGTAAGTCCAAAGGTGTGTGGTTATTATGCATCGATGGCAAAGAAGTGTTCATTTTAGGGGTGAAGGGTAATGCCAAGAACAATTTGATCTTAGCCATTACAGCTTAGAAAATGATTGCTAAGGGTGGAGATGCTCATTTGGTTTATATTTTGGATTAAAAAATGGTGAGGTAAGACGTCAGTCAAGTGCTAGTTGTGAAATGTTTCTAGATGTCTTTTCAGAAGAACTACCTAGGATACTACTAAACAGAGATGGGAAATTCTCAATCGATACTGCACCGGGGACTGCTCCTATATCGAGTGCACCGTATAGAATGACGCTAGTAGAATTGAAGGAGTTAACAACTTAGTTGCAAGAACTGTTAGATAAAGGGTTTATCAGACCAAGTGTGTCACCTTGGGGAGTACCAATCTTGTTTGTTAAGAAGAAGGATGGGGCTCTTCGATTGTGCATAGATTATAGGCAGTTGAACAAGCTAACCATTAATAATAAGTATCCACTACCCAGGATTGAAGATTTGTTTGATCAACTAAGTGGAGCTAGAGTGTTCTCAAAGATTGATCTACAATCAGGGTATTATCAAGTAAAGATAAAGGGGGATGACATTCCTAAGACTGCTTTTCGTATTCGCTTTGGGCATTACGAATTCTTAGTGATACCTTTTTTCTTGACTAATGCACTAATGGTGTTCATGGATTTAATGAAAAGAGTATTTTAGCCCTAGCTGGATCGTTGCATGGTCACCTTCATTGATGACATTTTGGTTTATTCGAAGAGTGAGGTGGACCATGATAAGCTCTTGCTGATAGTTTTGAATGTTCTTTAAGAAAATAGGTTATATTCCAAGATCAACAAATGTGAGTTTTGGCTTAATGAAGTTCACTTATTGGGCCATATTATCTCTGTGTATGGAATTAAGGTAGATCCCGAGAAGACCAGGCCGGTACTAGATTGGCAGGGTATTATAGAAAGTGAAGGGGTTTTCTATGATTGTGATGCCATTGCTAAAAAAAGATGATAAGTTTTACTAGTCTTATGAGTATCAATAGAGTTTTGATGAGCTAAAGAAGGCATTAACCAAAGCTCCCCTGTTAAGTCAACCAGAATCAAGAACATAATACGTGGTGTTCACTGATGTATCTCTAAATAGACTGGGGTATGTGCTCATGTAGAGAGGAAAGGTGATTGCTTATGCATCATACCATCTAAAGCCTTATGAGAAGAATTACCCAACTCATGATTTGGAACTGGCCGTTGTTTCTTGGCTTTGAAGGTTTGGAGACACTATCTTAATGGGGAGAAGTGTCGTATATTTTTGGACAACAAAGTTTGAAAGCATCTACTAAAAAAAAGAGTTGAACCTATGCCAGCGACGATGGATAGAGTTGTTAAAAGTTTATGACTTAACTATTGAGTACCATTCAGGGAAAGAAAATGTGGTACCTGATGTGTAAAGTAGAAATACCAAGTCAACTCTAGCTTTATTTCGAGAAAGAGTATGCCTGATGGATGATGGATCACTTCTCACCGAGTTAAGGGTGTGACCTATTTTCCTTTCTCAAATAATGGAGTCCTAAACCAGGGATGCATGGTGTGAAGAGATAAAAAGAACGTATAAAGTTTGGATATCAAGAAATTTTGGCTTGGGAATTGTAGGAGAGCTACATTTTATGGGAATGTTATATGTAGCAGAGAAGAAAAATCTAGAGGTAGGAAATAATGTGGGAAGCACACCAAGAACCCTTTCATTTCACCCTAGAAGTGTGAAGATGTATTGAGATTTGAAGAGTTTATTCTAGTGGCCAGGGATGAAATGGGAAATATCAGAATTAGTGATGAAGTGTCAAACCTGTCAGAGAGTCAAGGCTGAGCACCAGGTTCCCTTTGGTAAGTTGTGTTCATTGGAGATTCTTGAACGAAAGCGGGAAAGGATCACCATAGACTTCATTTCGGGGTTTCCCCTTAGTGCATCAAAGAAGAATTCTATATGGGTGATTGTTGAAAAGTTAAGAAAGTTAGCATACTTTGTGGCAATGTGTACAGAAAACTCCTTGGAAAAGTTGGCAGAGTTGTATATTGGAGATATAGTTCGCCTACACGACATTCCCTCGACAATTGTATCTGACCGTGATCCAAAATTCACATCAAGGTTTTGGAAACAGCTACAGATGTCCCTTGGAACAAAGCTTTGGTTTAGCACTACCTTCCATCCTCATATAGATGGACAATGAGAAAGGGTAATCCAAGTATTGAAAGATATGCTCAGAAGTTGTGTGATCGACTTCAGAATGAACTGGGAGAAGTACCTGCCTTTGGTAGAGTTCGCGTACAACAACAATTATTGACTATCTCCAGATGTACTAAGATCTAGAGTGTGAACATTGTAATAAAATATAAAAATATGAGGCAGTATGTGCAAGTATACGGGTTGAGTTGTATAGTTTTACAACGAAATCGGTGAGTACTCTGAGGATCGTACCCAAGGGAGGCAAGTGTCAGATCAATTCTAACCTAAACACTAAAAGATCTAATTAGTACTTTAAATTAGTTATAATACGAAAGCATAAAATATTTTTAAGGTTTTTATAATAATAAAACAAAATATTATAAAAGAAATAAACTTCAAGAGATAGAAAAGGAGAATGAATCAAATCTTGATTCTGGGTGATTAGCTTGCTTCGGTAATCCCCATCAACTATCATTTCGAGTTCCTCTTCAATCAACTAGTCGCTACCCTAGTAGGATTTTTCGATCTTCCACTAACATAATTAGTAAGCAATGACTGCTTATCTTCCGACCTCACAATCCAAACTGGCTTAGGGTGAAGGTGTTCACGGATGGGCCATACCAAATTTGGGTTAATTCCCACCTTGATGACTTCTCGAGGTTGTTAGGCCTAGGGTTTTTTTTACGTTCTTCCTTTCCCAAATAGCTGATCCATTGAGTAACCATACAAAACAATCAATAGATCATACCTCTACTCGTGAATCCCTATAGAGGGATTAGTTCCTCATGGTTTTCATAGACAATATAGAATCAATATAAAGAGAAAACATGCTAATCAAATTGATAGTATAGAGTATATGAAAGAGCTTGATTGTATTCAAATTAATTACGAATCCAGAAAGTTTGAATGCTTTCCACAATTTAGATATCTTGAGTACAACAAAAAAAAACTAAAATAAATTCTAAAATCTAAACACCGAAAGAAAAACTAAACTAATTTTACTAATGAAAATCTAGGCTAAGTGAATGATGACCATAACATGTGCCAAAAGAGCCTGTTTATAGAGTTCAAGTGGTCGTCATCCTCATCCCTAGGTTAGCTGATGTTCGCAAGCTTTAATTTTGATTGTGAATACCAAAACACCCCTATTTCATTTAATTTTCGTTCCAGAGTCGATGTCACAACACACTAGGACTTATGTCAGGACATAGCAATCGGTATACTCATATTGAGTGATCTTTAGGGGTATGTCGTGACACCCTCAGGCTGTGTCACGACATTGAAGGTAGTCTTGAGGTTTCTCCAGTCTTCTCCCTTTTTTACGACATTGGTCATCCCGTGTTGTGATGTAGAGACCAATAAAAAATTAATATGCCTTCTAAACATCTCTTGCACACTAAAAAAAGTGCATTAGCTCACCCTTATGCCTTATTTGGCCCTATGGTCAATAAAAGACTCAATTTTGCACATTTTATTAACTTATTAAAACTTAAGAAAACATAATTCAAATCTACAAAAAATCTTGTTTTCAAGCTTCTAAAGTGTGATAATTAGTTTAATCTGCTGCACCAAATTACGACATATCTGTTATCATGCGAGTTTATGGATGTCACCTTTTGAAGCATTGTATGGAAAGAAGTATCAAACGCCAGTTTGCTAATTAGAACTTAGTGAGAAAAAGTTGGTTGGCCTGCACTTGGTTCGTGAAGTATAAGAGAATGTGCTAATCATCAAGAACCATTTAAAGATTTCTCAAGATTGCCAAAAACCGTACACAAATAGAAAAAGGAAATGTTTATCTTATGAAGTTGGTGACAAGGTGTTTCTCAAGGTTTCACCCTGGAAGAAGATCATTCATTTTGGGTTGAAGGGGAAGCTTAGCACAAGATTCATCGAAGCTTATGAGATTTTGGAGCGTATAAGGCCAATGGCATATTACTTAACATTTTCACCAGAATTGTCTGAGATTCACAATGTGTTCCACATGTCAATGATGTGAAGATACCGCTCAGATCCAGACCATGTGGTACAATTAGAGTCATTAGAGGTGGAGCCAAGTTTTTCATATGAAGAATAGCCCATTTGTATTCTACATAGAGAGATCAAAACACTAGGGAATAAGGAAATTCCCTTATAAAGTGCTGTGGAGAAACTATAAAGTTGAAGAGGCTAAGTGGGAAAGAGAAAACATAATGAGAGAGTAGTATCCTCATCTCTTTGTATTTAATAAATTTCAAGGACAAATTTTTTATAAGGGTGGGGGATTTTTCACACCCCCATTTGGCAAGCCGATACTATTTGGGAAATTGCATTGGTGAGACCACCTAATTCATGAAACTTAGACAAGTTAGTGTTGGTAAGCATCATGGCGAAGTATTTCGCTAAACTTCATTAAGACTATGGAATCTCATTCCACGGATTGAAGAGTTTATTGTTTTGGCAAGAATCTTAATACATCTGCCACCCTTGTTTTGTATTGCCACATATGTGATTGTAGTGGTTCGTAGGACACATTTTAGTCATTTAGTGTCCTAGTAGTGGTAAAATGTCAATAAACTTGACATCTGGGGAGACTCGTTGGATGTGATTAATTAGTGGAAGCGTGGGAGAATGATTAGTGATTAGAGTTTAACCTTGATTGGGATTTGGGTGAGAGATAACTATAAATAGACAACTGGGTAGTGGAGTGAAGATTTCTACTTCATCTTCTCTGCTCGCTTTCATTATCATCGAAGAAATACCAGAGGTGTTCTTCATAGTTAACAAAAGTGTTGTTTGTCAAGCTTATAGAAGCTTCTATCTTAATTTATCTATTGGTAAATACCTAAATCCTTCTTTAAGTTTACTAAATAGAAGGAGTGGTTGGAAGAATTGTTTTGTAGGGCTTTCATTTGAATACTGGATAGGAAAGAAACTTCCATCCGAAAATTTTTTGCATGATCATCGATTCATATTATTCCACTAAGTTTTTATTGTTCTTATATTTAAAAAAGTCATTTGATTGTTTTAGCAAAAGAAATAGAAGAAGTTCCAATGCTAAGGGGAAACACCTCGTCAAGTAGGAAAGTTGTGAGTGAAGATTTCTGGTGAGTTCCTTTGTACCTTGACTATGTTATCTATACTATTCTGTTTAAACATACCTACTATATATCTAGGTAAGTGGCTTTAAACTTTGGTCATGTTACTTGCGTCAAAGGGGATTTGTTTGGAGAGTCAATGCATGTATGGTGAAGTTAGTGTATTGGAAATAAAATTCACGTAAGTGCATGGGTATAAATACTCCTTCCTGTGAGCATAAATTCCATATCCAAAATGGTGTAAGGAGATATTAGAGGGTTGTTACGTATGCCACTGAAAACAAAATACAATATATTATGTTTTGCCTCTGGTATGTCACTTTAGTGCAAACTGTGATTGGTGAATACACGGCCTTGCTGGGGAACACTTATGTGTACGAAATACAAGGAGGGATGATGGAGGTATGGAGGATATGACTGGTTTAATGGCTCTAATGAGTTGTATGAAGATAGAGGAAAATTGATTATTCAGAACTAGGATCAGAAGCTAGCTCATGGAAGAGGGCATGCAGATAAAAAGAGTGTACATTATGTTAAACAAAATATGAACGTTGCATGAAGTGTAAACAACATGATAAACAACCATAAGGGATAGACCGCAATGGTGGCATACACACACAGTAGTGGTGCCTCATGTCCATTATATGCGAGTCTCTAAGAACAGATAATGTTAGCCATTGGGCTGTGTCCATTTGAGGAAGTATCAGCAGAAAATTTAGAAACAGGAAGTATTGTATCCACGAAAGTGGTTTTCAATTTGTCATCCTAAGTCTTGGTCTAATAGTGTCTATTGGACCCTAGTGTGGGAATATATTTCCTTGGAACTCACTAAGTTCTTATGAACCTAGTTTTTTCTTTTTACTTTCAGGCTCTTAGTTTGGACTTATCATTGTAGGGAATCGACCAAATTTACAGTCTATTTGTGAGCCATCTCTTGTCTTGGTGTTGTTGGAAAATCGGGTTTGGAAAACGTAGTGGAAAATGATAAATCAATGAAGTGTTGTGGCAAAACCACGAAACCAATTAAGCCACTTGGGAAAATGATAAATCAATGAAGTGTCAGTATCCTCATATTTTCTGACATAGGTAATTTTGAGGACCAAATTTCTTAAGAAGGGGAGAGTTGTAACATCCGAAAATAGGGCCTAAAAGTTTGAGCTTGGCAAGCTGGGGTCGCCAGTAGGCCTAGCGAATTGGGGTCACCAATGGACCTTGCTCGCTAAGGGTCATTAGTAGGCTTGGCGAGCAAGTGTTCACCAAAAATCCTAGCGAAATGGGTTCACCAATGGACCTAACGAGCTAGGGGTCGCTGGAAACACAAAAATTTATGTGTTTTTACATGCCCTTTTTAACTTAAAATCATGCTATTTCGGTTAAATTCTTGTCGAAAAATAATTAAATATTATAAAATAATTAAATTATGTTACAAATATGAACATGATGAGTTTTAATTAATTTTATAGTTAATTTTGATTAATTTTGACTATTTTTGACAGATTTGCACAAAGGGCGAAAATTGGCTCGGCAAACAATACTCGAAGAATAAAACCGAGATGCAATTTGAAGCATCGAGACAAATTTATTTCCAGCCTAAGATGGTCCAGAAATTTGTGTTAATTCATAATAGAATTAATTTTAATTTGTTCCCAATTTAATTTGGGCTAAATAAATTATTATTAATTAATTATAGAAAAAAAGGGTCCAGTTGAATCGTATTGGTTGAACTGAATCTAGTGAACTGAACCAGCCACCAATTGAGCTGCCTAGAACCATCCATATGCTGACCCAAATCAGCATTTTAGCTGACTAAATAACCTTGCAAAGAAGCCCTTGAATACCTTTCAATCTTGCATTCAAACCCCTCTAAAAAATGTGGCTTTATGGATTTGCCCCAGGCTATTTTTAGCAAAGCTGAATCTCTCAACTTTGCCATATGTGTGGCCAGCCAAGGGGGGTCTCTTTGGCTGATGGAATTTTCTATTTCTAGCAGCCACAATCAGATATAAAAGCTACCCCTTTTTGATCATTCAAATCATCCCTTACACTCTCATTCTCTCTTTTCCTCTCTCACTTTCTCTCAACTTTTCCTTCCCATTTACCCTTTTGTTCAAGTGCCAATTTCTTCTCTTGGGACAGTGGTCCTCATCAGCCATTTTTGAGCAGCAATTAAAGTGTTCATAAGCCACCTTGATAGCTGAGGACAACAAAGAACAAAGAACGGAGAAATTAGTGTAGCCACAGAGAAACATTGGATTTGCTTCTTGTTCCCTATCTCTTTAAATTTCGTTGTTGTTTTGACAAACATGTTTGTGAATATTTATGCTATTGAAATGGTTAATTTAATCAATCTAGCTTGAATTTAATCTGTGTTGGGTTGATTATATTTTTCCTGATTGAATTATTGAAATTGCGTTTGTGCTGTTATAGGCCTCGGTAAGATGCTTGATTAAGTAAAATCATCCCTAAGTTATTCTTGCAATAGTAATTGTTAGATAACTAATGAATTAATTAGTAAATCATATTGAAATTGTAATTAGTCGATACAATACTTAATCAGTGCATGTTTATTCTTCGAAGGTAGCTGAAGTTAATTTAGCATTGTATTTGGCGATACATATGCCTTGCATAACTTGCCAGATTATTGTGATTAAACTGTTTCAAGGTAGAAATACTCTGTTACCTCACTTGATCTTTTATATGCTTGTAAAGATTGATTAATCGCTTGGATTGACATTGAAAAATGTTCTAGAGATTGATTAATTTAATAAGTATGTATGAGCAGTAGCTAGCAAATTCCTGAGTTACCGTGAATTTGGTCGTAGCAGTATAAACATAAGTTTAATAATTCAAAGTTAAAGGAATGTAATTAATCCAACACAATTATATCATCTTGATTAAACCTTATTTGAAATCGTGCATTAGAAGCTTTTTATTTTTAAACTTTTTTTACTTAGTTTTTAACCCTTAGTTTTTAATCATCTTTAAACCAAAATATTTTCCATCACCAAAGTGTTTTAACATTAATTTCATAAATATTCCTTTTACAGTCCCTGTGGGTACGATAACTCGACATTTACTTGTCACTTTATTACTTGTTGCATTGTGTACACTTGCACATTTTCGTCGTTCCAATCGCCAGTAGGCCTGACAAGCTGTTGTTTGCCAATAGGTTTGCTGTGCTGGGGTTTGCTAAAA
The DNA here is from genome assembly GCF_007990345.1 of Gossypium hirsutum. Classification (NCBI taxonomy): domain Eukaryota; kingdom Viridiplantae; phylum Streptophyta; class Magnoliopsida; order Malvales; family Malvaceae; genus Gossypium; species Gossypium hirsutum. The sequence goes on from NC_053443.1 coordinate 34,689,317, forward strand.
GGCCAGGCGATCTGGTGTTCGTCATTCGGGCTGGAGAGCTGTGATCGCTATTTGGGCCGAGAGTCAAAAGTAGTAGTAGTCAAAGGAAAATTATACCAAAATTAAGAAGTCAACGTATTTTCCTCTTCACAGCACCATTCATAAATGTAACTCTTGCCTACTTCTACTATGGCTAGATTATCCTAAGAACATTTAGACGCCTATTTTTGATAAATGAAGTTCTTTTCATTGAAATTCTATATTCTTTTGAACGAAAAAAATCTCTCAAATTCCTTCATCGATTATCTTGTTGTCAAATTCTTTTATGTTTTGTGATTTTGGGTAAAAGACCCTGGGATACGTTTAGAGAGATAAAGGAATGTCGAGCTAAGCTCCATTCAATAAGATATGTTGGTGTGTTTGGAGAGTGTTTAGCATTATGCTACAATTATGGGACATGTTAAGACTCTTTGAGTCAAAGATAGGAGTTATAAGGAGATCCTCTTATCCAACTGAAAAGAACATGTGTATAAGATTGTGCTTTCCAAAATATCATGTTCTACTATTTTAAGCTAACTGACAGTGACTATCTGCAAACCAGACTTCATATAAGTATGGCAAAACTAGTTCTTAGTTTAGGGACCTTGCTAGACCTTTTGTTTAACTTATGTTTTGTGTGTACTATGTGGTTTTTCTTTCTTGTATATTCACTTAGTTCGTAAGAGCTCAGACACTCCTTCTTAGCAATTTAGATAGTTATATCGCATAGGGTGTAGCGGTGTGGCGAGTGATCTAGGAGAAGCATAAACACTTGAAAGGTAGTACAAGCGAACTCTTGACGTAAAGGTAATGTGGGATTCTTCTTAGGCTTAGAGATATCTTTCTGTTGACTTCACCAATTGTTCTAGGACTTAGTTATTTCTATGTTTTCTTATGTTTTTCTTTATGTTTGTATTTCTGAACCAATAATACTTTATTGACACATCTGTATTTTAAGTATAAGAATATAGTCCAAGTATGATGTTTTCTTAGATTAAAAGTTCGTACTTAAGTAATTAATTTCTAAACATAATTCAAAGCTGACAAACTTATACAAAGTTCACCAAAGATTCTACGAAATGACAGGGTTGTCGACCTATGCTAAGTGCGAACCCTTAATAAATTTTGATATCTGAGATAGGAGAAACCTTGTGAACAGTGTTCGTAGAATATAAGCACGTAAGGGTAGCTCGCAAATCTTACCCTGTTTAAAAAGTCCTACACTGTGAAGACTTAGAATGTGTAAGCTACACTAGGAGCGAACCTTGATGCTGAGATGTGTATATTGTTTACTTAAACTTTAAATTCCGTTGAATATTAGTAACTTAAGAATACTCGACCCTACCCAAACAATTAATAGGGCAACAAGTTTCTCGATTCAATTTATAGACCAACTCCTTAAGTCTATATCACCAATTCATCGACCAATGAACCTTACATATATTCAAGTCAATATGATTTGTCTCTATACCAATTCAACTTCATATATAAATAATACACATTATTTTTACAACTATGCAATTTAATACCTAACCACGACTAATCATTCAATCAAATCCATTCAAATTAATTTATCATTTCACAACATTATTCCCAAGAACTAACTCACCTTGAGATCTTACCATGCAACAATTCATAATGCAACAAGAAATTAATTAGTACGGATTATAGAAACACACTCCGAGCTATTTATCGAAAACTTTATCTCTTTTTTTTTCTTTTTGGAGGGGTCCGGGTCGAATTTAGCCACAGGTTAAAACAAACATACAAAATTATCAAAGCACAACCAAATTTACATCCAATTTCAAATTTATTCAAATTTTTCATTTTATTCAATTTAGTCCCTAATATCAAGACTAAAATAATTTTCAAATTTAGCATCAATCTTCCATGTCGATTACACTCTAGTCCTAATTGGACTTCCTATTTTCATTTCTACCATAAATTTTAGAATTTATGCATTTTAGTCCTTATTGAAACAAACCATTAATTGGCTTTACAATTTAGTCCTTTTTTAACTCTAAACTTAAAATTTATCAAATTAACACCTAAAGCTTCAAGTATTCAACCATGGCAATATTCTTATTCTTTAACCAATTTGAAGGTTTAAACCTTGAAACCTTTGACAGTTCAACTTTTTTCTTCTTCTTTGTTTAAGTTTTTTTTTACATGAAAAGATGAATGAAAAATGTTTTGGTGTTCCACTAACTTTATTTTATGTCAAATGGTTTAATTTCAACTTAATTTAATATTATTTTATACATTAATTAAACCCAATTTTTATTATAAACACAATTAGTAACGGTCCACTAAGGTCCTAAGGGCATAATTACTATATAAGTCGCTAACTTTATATTTTTACTAAAGATTTCTTAAGAATTAAACTTTTGACACTTTTATGATTTAATCCCTGTACTTTAATTCAACACTAATTTGACAAAATTACTCGACCAAAATTCAATTCACTTCTAACATATCTTCGTAAATATAAAATAAAAATATTTATGAGTCCAATTTACTGAAACGGGTTTCTAAAATCATACTTTCTGAGACCATTGACTTTTGAGTCGTTACAATTCTCCCCATTTAAAAAATTTTATCCCCGAAAGTTCCCTTAAAAGGTGAGGATATTGAGATCTCATCGTCTCCTCCGATTTTCAGGTCATTTCCTTGACACTGTGGCTATGCCACAAAACTTTCACAAGTGGAACAAGTTTATTTTCTAATTATTTCACCTCATGAACTAAAATTTCAATTGATTCTTCTTCGTATGAAAAATCGGGCTGAATTTCAATTTCTTCCGAAATGACATGAGATAGATTCGATTGATATCTCCTAAGCATTGACACATGAAAACATCATGTATTTTCTGTAATTCTTTCCATAATGCCAACTGACCGTAATTGGTCCAATCCTTTTGATAATCTCATAAAGTCCAATAAATCGAGGACTTAATTTTCCTTTCTAGCCAAAACGCAGAACTTTCTTCCACAGAGATACATTTAGAAACACTTTATTGCCCATAACAAACACTATATCTTGACATTTCAGGTCCGCGTACAATTTTTGTCTATCGAAAGTTTTTTTCAATCTATCTCTGATCACTTTACCTATATCTTCTGTTTCTTGAATCAATTACGGCCTAACAGCTTTTCTTTCACACAAATCCAACCAACAAAGAGTTGTTTGATTCCTTTAACTTTATAATGCTTCATATGTAGCCACTTGAATACTCGATTGGAAACTGTTATTATACACAAATTTAGCTAACGATAAATAATATTCCTAGCCTAATTCAATTTCAATTACACTGGCTTGAAGCATATCTTAAAAAATTTGAATAACTTGCTCCGATTGTCCGTCCTTCTACGGATGAAAAGTAGTGCTGAAGTTTAATTTTGCACCTAAGAGATAAACTTTAAGGATATGAATGAAGGTAACAGAGCAAACCTTGCCAGTCATGTTCTAGATGCTTCAGACTGTGGGCCAATTCAGTGGAATGCCTACTGAAGATCCTCATCTTCACTTAAGACTATTTATGGAAGTGAGCGATTCTTTGAAGTTAGCCGGAGTACCCAAAGATGCATTATGACTGAAGTTGTTCCCATATTCGCTAAGGGACAGAGCTCGTACTTGGTTGAACTCACTGCCAACAAACTCCATTTCTACATGGCAAGAGTTAGCTGAGAGATTCCTCATGAAGTATTTCCCGCCAAGCAAGAATGCCAAGTTGAGGAATGAGATCACTGTTTTCCAACAAATGGAAGATGAGCCCTTGTATGAGGCATGGGAAAGGTATAAAGAGTTATTACGAAAGTGCCCTCATCATGGAATCCCACATTGCATTCAACTTGAGACATTCTATAATGGTCTCAACGCTTACACGAGGATGGTAGTGGATGCCTCTGCTAATGGTGCTCTCCTTTCTAATTTTTATAATGAGGCTTACGAAATTATTGAGAGGATTGCCAGCAACAATTATCAATGGCCAACCAGTCAAGCAGTGTCAGGAAGACGAGTCGTTGGAATACATGAAGTGGACGCTCTCACTTCACTCGCATCTCAGGTATCTTCAATATCTTTAATGCTTAAGAATCTTACCACTAACGGGTCTAACAGTTTTGCAGCCCAACCACCTAACCAATTTGAGAATATAGCCTGTGTGTATTGTGGGGAAGGAAATTTGTTTGAAAAATGTCCATCGAACCCCGAATCCGTATATTACATGGGTAACCAAAACCAAAACCGAGGGAGGCAAGGGTATTATAGGAGCTTTTTGGGCCAGGCCAGTTTTTATTGAAGATTTATCAAGGACTTCTCCAAAGTTGCTAAACCCTTATGTAAATTATTGGAGAAGGACTCTATATTCAAGTTTGATGAGGAATTCTTAAAAGCCTTCAACGATTTAAAAAGTTGATTAGTCACGGCACCCATAATCGTCACACCAGACTGGCATTTGCCATTTGAATTGATGTGTGACGCAAGTGCTTTCGCAATTGGAGCTGTCTTGGGCCAGTGAAGGAATAAATTTTTTCATCCCCTCTACTATGCAAGTCGACTCCTAAAAGGAGCTCAACTGAATTATACGAAAACAGAAAAAGAGTTCCTTGCTATTGCGTTTGCTTTCGACAAGTTTCGATCTTATCTGGTAGGTACCAAAGCGACTATCTATACGAACCACTCGGTAATTAAGTATTTACTTGCAAAGAAAGACGCTAAGCCAAGGCTGATCCGATGGGTACTTCTACTTCAAGAGTTCGATCTAGAAATTCAAGATCGAAAGGGAGTCGAAAATTAAGTAGCAGATCACTTGTCCAGATTAGAGCCACAAGAAGGGAATTCTCCTCTTATACCACTTCAGGAGACGTTTCCAGACGAACATATCCTGAAGGTAAATCATGTTCATAATACCCCTTGGTTTGCTGATATTGCTAACTATTTAGCTTGTGGTTTGAGGCCAATTGATAAGACGTATCAACAAAATAAAAAGTTTCTTTACGATGTGAAGTACTATTTCTGGGATGAGTCATATGTGTTTAAAAAGTGTACAGATCAGATGATCAGGAGATCTGTGGCAGAAGATGAAATAGCGAAGATTTTATACCACTGTCACTCAGCTCCAAGTGGGGACACTTCAGAAGTACACATACAGTGGCCAAAGTGTTGCAAGCAGGATTCTTTTGGCCAACACTATTCAATGATGTATATGCTTACGTGAAGAGCTGTGATCGATGTCAAAGGGTTGGAAATGTCACCAACAGAAATGAGATGCCTTGAACAAACATCATTGAGGTAGAGTTGTTCGATGTATGGGGTATTGACTTTCTTGGTCCTTTTCCTCCGTTTTGCGGTCACAAGTACATACTAGTAGCAGTAGACTATGTGTCTAAGTGGGTCAAGGCTGAGGCATATCCGAAAAATGATGCTAAGGTTGTGATGAAGTTTCTCCAGAAGCATGTGTTCTCAAGGTTTGGAACCCCAAGAGCTATCATCAGTGATGAAGGATCCCACTTTGTGAACAAGTGGTTAAAATGGTTACTAGACAAGCACGGAGTGAAACACAAGGTTGCAACAGCTTACCATCCGCAGACAAATGGGCAAGCTAAACTGGCAAATAAGGAGATCAAAGGAATACTTTAAAAGGTAGTTTGCCCGAACCGACGAGATTGGTCCACAAGATTATATGATGCTTTATGGGCTTATAGAATAGCATACAAGCCACCGTTAGGTATGTCACCCTATAGGTTGGTATTTGGGAAAGCCTGCCATCTACCATTGGAGTTAGAGCACAAAGCTTACTGGGCTCTTCAACAGCTTAATTTGGATCCTAAGCTCGCGAAAGAGAAACGGATGTTCCAACTCAATGAGTTAGAAGAGTTCCGAATGTTCTCATATGAAAATGCCAAAGTACTTAAAGAAAGACTCAAGAAATGGCATGACAACCACATTCGAGTTCGAGAATTTGAAGCAGGTCAGCAAGTCTTGTTGTTCAATTCCAGATTGAAGTTCTTTCCAGGTAAGCTAAAATCACGTTGGTCCGGTCCATTTACGATTCACCAAGTCTATCCAGACGAAGTTGTTGAACTCCAAGGTAAGGGAGGTAATTTCCGAGTTAATGCTTAGTGCCTGAAACATTATTGGGGAGAAAAATTGAACAGGATAAAATCTCATTCATTTTATCGGATACTTAATTTTTCATTTTTCTTTTTGAATAAATGATTTAGGGTATATTTTCAGGTAAAGTATGTTTAAATAAATTCTGTCTAGGAGATTGAAACTTAAGCGGGACCGTTTGTGACTCCTCCAATCTTTCCTGAGAATTTATTGACATAATTTTCCAAGAAATTATCCCCTAAATGGAAAACTAAATTTTTAGTTTCAAATAACAGGGTCAATTTTGATCCAAGTTTTAATTTGCAACTCAATTTTAAATTTTCATTAAGTCTAGGGACTTAATTGAATTATTTTTAAAATTTAGTTGCTCTTTTTGTAAATAATAATAAAAAGCTAGGTGCCCTTTCTTTGTGAATATTTTCAAAAAGCATCTAGAATAAATATCTTTAATATTATTAATAATTTGATAAACTTTAATATATAATTATATTATTTATAATTTATATATTAATTTTTACCAACTTAGCTTAGAATTAGGATTAATTAGGAATTTTTTTATTTTTGCACAATAAAATAAGATATGAGAATCAAAAGTAAATATGGACAAGTAGTAAAGTCTAAAGTGTAGCAATAGGTATATACATGTCTAGGATTGGATCTAGGAAGAGCTTGATACTTAAGCAATCAAATTGACTCACCTCCTCTTTTCTGGAATCCTACCTGGTGTATAGTATCTATTCACTTTAAACAATGAGAACATTGTTCATTTTAAGTTGGGAGGACCGAAAATTGAAATTATTTCCACTCAGAATAAAATTTTTCTTTTAATTATGAATATGATATATTTTTGTTCAATAAATTTGAATTTTGTTCAGTATGCTAAATTTAAGTATGAATAAAGTTTGATTATTTCAATAAATTGTTATGTTAGCTTAATAATGACATGAAATGTATTTCTAGTAAAGCATGCAAATCATACCATAAAATTTTAGTTCTTTAGGAAAGTTAGGCATGCATAAAAGTTTAAGTCTTTAGAATTGACTTAGTAGTTTTTTAAGGCGAAATCCTAGGAAGCATGAAACATTGAAAATGATATAGGCAACTGTTGTTTGGACCGTTTGAGCATTTCAAGCCAACCATAATGAAATTTTTATCCTTTGAAACCCAACTTTGAGAATTTATGGCCTAATTTTATTTGAACCCTTGCAAAGTTAGCCATCACTTTTCTTAATTATCTTAAAAATGTCCCAAACACTAGATTCAGTACTATTCAGAGTATTCTTTGAAAATAAGTTTGGGTGAGTTGCATTGAAGTATGAAATGCTCTAAAAATTCTAGTACATACAGTAAAATACTCGAAAAAAAGAGCATATGTACTTGAAGTAAATTGCAATAAAGAGCATGTGAAAATGAAAGAAAAGTTGATGTATTGAAGGTAATTATTTTGAAAGGTCCGATACAAGCTGAGTCTAGGGTTTTTTTTAAAACCTAAAATTATCTATCTTTTACCTACCCCTAAGCCCAGCCACGTTATAACCTTGTTAAAGACCTATTGATTCAAAGTTCCAATGTTACCTACATTAGTGGAGAGAAATTGCTTGTTCAACATATGAAGACATCAGTTAAGCTTAATGATTGTAGTTTAATTTTGAATAAGGGATTAAAATCAAATTGGTAGCGATTAACATGTCTTTATTAAGAAACATTTAGTCTAATTTTGCTATTGTAGTAATTGTTGAGACTAATTTGAACGATATATATACTTAAGTAGCATAATTATCAAATTTCTTATTTTTGAGTATAAGTATATTGATTTCATGATTTTGGGAAGAATGTTGTTCAGAAGGAGTTTTTCAGAAAGTGTTTCCGAGAAAATTCTTTCCAAATTTGTACATTACTCGGGACGAGCAATGAATTAAGTTTGGGGGTGTGGAAACACGAAAATTTATGTGTTTTTATATGCCCTTTTTAACTTAAAATCATGCTATTTCGGTTAAATTCTTGTTGAAAAATAATTAAATATTATAAAATAATTAAATTATTTTAAAAATATGAACATGATGAATTTTAATTAATTTTATAGTTCATTTTGATTAATTTTGACTATTTTTGACAGATTTGCACAAAGGGCGAAAATTGGCTCGGCAAACAATGCTCGAAGAATAAAACCGAGAAGCAATTTGAAGCATCAAGGAAAATTTATTTCCAGCCTAATATGGTCCAAAAATGTGTGTTAATTCATAATATAATTAATATTAATTTATACCCAATTTAATTTGGGCTAAATAAATTATTATTAAGTAATTATAGAAAAAAAGCATCCAGTTGAACCGCATTGGTTGAACCGAATCTAGTGAACCGAACCAGCCACCAATTGAGCTGCCCAGAACCGTCCATATGCTGACCCAAATGAATATTTAATCTGACTAAATAATCTTGCAAAGAAGCCTTCGAAGAACTTTCAACCTTGCATTCAAACCCATCCAAAAAATGTGTCTTTATGGATTTGCCCAAGGCTATTTTTAGCAAAGTTGAATCTCTCAACCTTGCCATGTGTGTGGCCAGCCAAGGGGGGTCTCTTTGGCTGATGGAATTTGCTATTTTTAGCAGCTAAAATCAGCTATAAAAGCCACCCCTTGCGGATCATTCAAATCATCCCTCACACTCTCATTCTCTCTTCTCCTCTCTCACTGTCTCTCAACTTTTCCTTCCCATTTCCCTTTTGTTCAAGTGTCGATTTCTTCGCTTGGGAAAGAGGTCCTCATCAGCTATTGCTGAGCAACAATTAAATTGTTCATAAGCCACCTTGATAGCTGAGGACAACGGAGAACAAAGAACAGAGAAATCAGTCAAGCCACGGAGAAACACCGGATTTGCTTGAATATTTATGCTATTGAAATGGTTAATTTAATCAATCTAGCTTGAATTTAATCCGTGTTGGGTTGATCATATTTTGCCTGCTTGAATTATTAAAATTGTGTTTGTGCTGTTATAGGCCTCGGTAAGATGCTTGATTAAGTAAAATCATGCCCAAGTTATTCTTGCAGTATTAATTGTTAGATAACTAATGAATTAATTATTAAATCGTATTGAAATTGTAATTGGTCGACAGAATACTTAATCAGTGCATGTTTATTCCTTTAAGGTAGCTGAAGTTAATTTAGCATTGTATTTGGCGATACATATGCCTTGCATAACTTGCAGGATTGTTGTGATTAAACTGTTTCAAGGTAGAAATACTCTGTTACCTCACTTGATCTTTTATATGCTTGTGAAGATTGATTAATCGCTTGGATTGACATTGAAAAATGCTCAAGAGATTGATTTGTTTAATAAGTATGTATAAGCAGTAGTTAGCAAATTACCGAGTTGCCATGAATTTGTTCGTAGTAGTATAAACATAAGTTTAACAATTATAAGTTAAAGGAATGTAATTAATCCAACACAATTATATCATCTTAATTAAACCTTATTTGAAGTCATGCATTAGAACCTTTTTATTTTTAATTTTTTTACTTAGTTTTTAACCCTTAGTTTTTAATTATCTTTAAACCAAAATATTTTCCATCACCAAAGTGTTTTAACATTAATTTCATAAATATTCCTTTTCACAATCCCTGTGGGTACGATAACTCGAGATTTACTTGTCACTTTATTACTTGTTGCGATTCTGTAAACTTCCACATTTTCGTCGTTCCAGTCGCCAGTAGGCCTGACAAGCTGTTGTTCGCTAATAGGTTTGGTGAGCTGGGGTTTGCTAAAAGGCCAGGCGACCTAGAGTTCGTCATTCGGCTAGAGAGCTGTGATCGCTATTTGGGCCGAGAGTCAAAAGTAGTAGTAGTCAAAGGAAAATTATAGCAAAATTAAGAAGTCAAAGTATTTTCCTCTTCACAGCACCATTCATAAATGTAATTCTTTCCTATTTCTACTATGACTCGATTATCCTAAGAACATCTAGACACCTATTTTTGATAAATGAAGTTCTTTTCATTGAAATTCTATATTCTTTTGAACGAAAAAAATCTCTCAAATTCCTTCATCGATTATCTTGTAGTCAAATTCCTTTATGTTTTGTGATTTTGAGTAAAAGACCCTGGGATAGGTTTAGAGAGATAAAGGAATGTCGAGCTAAGCTTCATTCAATGGGATATGTTCGTATGTTTGGAGAGTGTTTAACATTATGCTACACTTATGGGGCATGTTAAAACTCTTTGAGTCAAAGATAGGAGTTATAAGGAGATCCTCTTATCCAACTGAAAAGAACATGTGTATAAGATTGTGCTCTCCAAAATATCATGTTTTACTAGTTTAAGCTAACTGACAGTGAGTATCCGCAAACCAGACTTCATATAAGTATGGCAAAACCAGTTCGTAGTATAGTGACCTTGCCAGACCTTTTGTTTAACTTATGTTTCGTGTGTACTATGTGGTTTTTCTTTCTTGTATATTAACTGAGATCGCAAGAGCTCACACACTCCTTCCTAACAATGTAGATAGTTATATCGCATGGGGTGTAGCGGTGTGGCGAGTGATCTAGGTGAAGTATAAACACTAAAAAGGTAGTAGAAGCGAACTCTTGACGTAAAGGTAATGTGGGATTATTTTTAGGCTTAGAGATATCTTTCTGGTGACTTCACCAATTGTTCTAGGACTTAGTTATTTCTATGTTTTCTTATGTTTTTCTTTATGTTTTTATTTGTGAACCAATAATACTTTATAGACACATCTGTATTTTAAGTATAAGAATATAGTCCAAGTATGATGTTTTCTTAGATTAAAAGTTCGTACTTAAGTAATTAATTTCTAAACATAATTTAAAGATGACAAACTTATACAAAGTTCACCAAAGTTTCTACGAATTGACGGGGTTGTCGAACTGCACTAAGTGCGAACCCTTAATAAATTTTGATATACGAGATAGGAGAAACCTTGTGAACTGTGTTCGTAGAATGTAAGCATGTAGGGGTAATTCACAAATCTTACCCTGTTTAAAGAGTCCTACACTGCGAAGACTTAGAATGTGCAAGCTACACTAGGAACGAACCTTCATGTTGAGATGTGTATATTGTTTACTTAAACTTCAAATTTCGTTGAATATTAGTAACTTAAGAATGCTTTATGCTTTAAATTGTGGTGTGTTGGAGGTTAGGTTGGGTGTTAATAGAGAGTCACTTAGGTGGCTAATGTGGCATTCCATAGCTCGAGTTCAACAACCAGACAGGGTATGGCATGTTACATGTTACACATACCGTAATTCCAATTCCCATTTTTATTCCCCTATTAAAATGACTAGGACACAGACGAACACGTGGATCCAACCAACACACTAATTTGGCACACAATGTTTGTCAGATAAATCTGAAATAATAAATTATGCCTTGATCGGTATAACCAAAAATTATTTGTACCTAGCACTGATCGACTTTAGCCACAGATTAAAACAAACATACAAAATTATCAAAGCACAACCAAATTTACATCAAATTTCAAACTTAATCAAATTTTGAATTTTATTCAATTTAGTCCCTAATATCACGACTAAAATAATATTCACATTTAGCATCAATCTTTCATGTCGATTACACTCTAGTCCTAATTGGACTTCCTATTTTTCATTTCTGCAATAAATTTTAGAATTTATGCATTTTAGGCCTTATTGAAACAAACCATTAATTAGCTATACAATTTAGTCCTTTTTCAATTCTAAACTTAAAATTTATCAAATTAACACCTAAAGCTTCAAGTATTCAACCATGGCAATATTCTCATTCTTTAACCAATTTGAAGGTTTAAACCTTGAGACCTTTGGCAGTTCGACTTTTTTCTTCTTCTTTGTTTAAGTTCATTTTTTTGCATGAAAAGATGAATGAAAAATGTTTTGGTGTTCCACTAACTTTATTTTATGTCAAATGGTTTAATTTCAACTTAATTTAATATTATTTTATACATTAATTAAACCAAATTTTTATTATAAACACAATTAGAAACGACCACTAAGGTCCTAAGGGCATAATTACTATATAAGTCGCTAACTTTGTATTTTTACTAAAGATTTCTTAAGAATTGAACTTTTGACACTTTTATGATATAATCCCTGTACTCTAATTCAACACTAATTTGACAAAATTACTCGACCAAAATTTAATTCACTTCTAACATATCTTCCTAAATATTAAATGAAAATATTTATGAGACCAATTTACTGAAATGGGTTTCTAAAATCATACTTTCTGAGACCATTGACTTTTGAGTCATTACAATTCTCCCCCTTTAAAAAATTTTATCCCCGAAAGTTACCTAAAAAGAGGTAGGGATACTGAGATCATTTCCTTGACACTTTGGCTATGCCACAAAACTTTCACGAGTGGAACACGTTTATATTCTAATTCTTTACCTCATGAGCTAAAATTTCGATCGATTCTTCTTTGTATGAAAAATCGGGCTGAATTTCAATTTTTTCCGAAATGACATGAGATAGATCCAATTGATATCTCCTAAGCATTAACACATGAAAACATCATGTATTTTCTCCAGTTCTTTCCGTAATGCCAACCAACACACTATTGGTCCAATCCTTTCCATAATTTCATAAAGTCCAATAAATCGAGGACTCAATTTTCTTTTCTAGCCAAAACACAAAACTTTCTTCCATAGAGATACCTTTAGAAACACTTTATTGCCCATAACAAACACTATATCTTGATATTTCAGGTCTGCGTACAATTACTATCTATCGAAAGTTGTTTTCAATCTTTCTTTGATCAGTTTACCTATATCTTCTGTTTCCTGAATCAATTTCGGCCCAACAACTTTTCTTTCACACAAATCCGACCAACAAAGAGTTGTTTGATGCCTTTAACTTTATAATGCTTCATATAGAGCCACTTGAATTGTGACAGCCCAAAGTTGACCCTAGTCGGGAAGTGGTTTCGGGACCGCTAAACCGAGTCACCGAAATGTTTGAATGTGATACTTATTGTCTAGAATATGTAATTATGAATGTGTGAAAATTTCAAGCTTCAATTTGGTTGATTTCATGTGAATTTAGTCAATAGGACTTATGTGAGAAAATTCTAAAATGTGATAGGTCAATGTGTGAGGACCTATTAGTGCATGTGGACAAAGGGGGGACTTGCATGTCAAATTCCCCCTACTAGTAGTGGCCGGCCATGACAAGCATGGTAGACCAAGTTTGATGGCCAAGACATGTCATAGACATGTTTTGTTGGTGCATCATGGGTGGAAAAAAATAAAATAATAGGCATGGAAATTAAATAATGAAAAGGAGTATGATGAATACACAAAAAAAAAGTGTGTAGTTGATTCTTTCCCCCCCATTGCCGTGAGCTAAAGAAAAGAGAGGAGAAGATCTTTGTTCATCCTTTTCTCACCTTCATTTAGCCTAAATTAGAAAGAAAAACAAAGAAAAAATTTTCTCATCCTTTGGTTCATCCTTGGCCAAAAATTTTAAGGAGGAAAGAAGAAGAAAGGTGAAGAGATTCGGCCATGCATGTAGCTAGGCTAAGGTATGTTTGATGATGTTCCATGAGATGCATGCATGTTTTAGTTGTTAGCTTGAGTTCTACCTAGCCCATGGTCTAAATCTTGCTATGTGATGGAATTGGCACTTGACCATGGATGCATCATTCTTGGTTGGTGTTTGATGTTGTGGTGATGAGGCATGAGGATGAGTTAAGATTCGGCCTAGGTGGAGGTTGTGTTAATGCCATTGCATGCAAAATATGAAGCTTGTTAATGATGCATGTGATGATGGCTTGATGATTCTTGAACCTCCTTTTTAGCATTTTTGTGTGAGCACATATGTGCATTGGTTGCTAAATGGAGAAGAATCGGCTAGCAAGATGTGTGCTAAGGCCGAATGTAACTTTGCATGTTAATGAGCAATGCATGTGTTAAATTGATGAAAAGGGGGAGGATGCTTTACTAGTGTGTATATGTGTGTATTAAGTGTTGAAATCGACCCCAAAAATAGACATGCATATTCGGCCAAGGGGAAAGAAATTAGCTAATATGTTGTGTTGATGCATGATTTTTGCATGTATGAGACTTTAATGTCTAATGTATAAATATGGGCTAAGTGCCTTGTGTTCATCTTTTTGATGCCTAAATGATGAAATCAATTTATTTGTTTAATTAAGCTCAAGAGCAAAGGGGAAATAAATCCGATAAAGGGAAGGAAAAAGTGGTTGAATAGCTAGCGGAATCGTTCGACAACACCCGAGGTAAGTTCTTGAGTAAGAGAGCTTAAATTACGATGTGATTAAATCATGCTCTATGTGTGGCTATTGAGCCGAATGTGCAAGGACGATATGTGCCTTGTGTTTGAGTTTCGCAAATGAAAATGAAATATGAATGTGCCATGAATTATTGTTAGATGTGCATGATTAATTGAATGCTGTTCGGGCTAAGTCCCGAAGGCTTTGTGCTAAGTGAATATATCCGGACTAAGATCCGAAGGCATTTGTGCGAGATACAAATTCCGGGTTAAGCCCCGAAGGCCTTTGTGCGAGATACTAAATCCGGGTTAAGTCCCGAAGGCATTCGTGCGAGTTATTAAATCCGGGTTAAGTCCCAAAGGCATTGTGTGAGTTACTAAAACCGGGCTATGTCCCGAAGGCATTTGAACGAGGAGCTATATCCGGTTAAATCCCGAAGGTACGTGATTTGGTAATGAATGAGCTTGCTGTAAAATTCCAGCGAATACTCGAAAAACATCCCAATATGGGGATATGTTACGTATGTGTTGAATTTAATCGAGCCCTTACAAATAAATGTTCGCTCAGTTGATAAACGAGCTACCGGCCTTCGGCTAAGTTAGTCTATTGTGTATGTACATAAGGGTTGTTAATGTTGTGAAGCAAGTTTGGTATCGGTAAATTGCGTATTATGAAATATTCCGTTTAGCTAAATGTGTGTTATTCTTTGTTTATGCTGGAATTCCTTGCTCAAAACTTACTAAGCATAAATTGCTTACTCGTTACACTGCTCCTCTGTTTTATAGATTTTTGGTTCTCCAGCTATCGGACTCGGGATCTTGAAGTCGAAGTCGCCCACACTATCAAAGGCTCTTTTGGGTACTATTTTGGTTGAATTTTGATATGGCATGTATAGGACTACCCATTGTTGTTTTTCGAGTACTTTATGAAATGTATAAGTGTACAGCCATGCGAAAATGGCTTGTAGAAGTGGAGTATGGCATTAGACCATTCGTGTTTATGAATGTATAGATGGTTTCATGATGTAACTATAGTTGGAATGGAAGTGTTGAGCAAATGATCAGCCATTGGAATGGCTAAGTATGATCATATGTGGGCATATGTATGACAAGGCCCTAGTTGGTCCATGAAACCCCGAAAATAGGTAAGGTTTACTTTGAAAACAGAGGCTGACAGCAGCAGTGGTGTGGATTGGAAAAATCACAAGAATTCGTAGGAGTGGAATTAAATAGTGAATAAATTATGTAATCGAACCTTGATGAATCTACTTTCATATGAAAGTAACGAAACAATCATATGAACAGTACAGTAAGAGATATTCGGGTTCTTGTGGAACAGGGCCAGAACAGTTTCTGGATTCCCTGTTCCGAATTTGGAAATTCACTATAAATTGACCAGAGATAATTAGGGGTCATACCATATATGTATGGATTCCTCTCTGAGTCTAGTTTCCATAGAAACAAACGGCATCAGTATTGAAGCTCTGTGCAGAGAGATATCCAAGTCGTAATGGGAAAAGGTCAGTGTAGTCGACCCCTGTAACATGGGAGACTTTGACTAATAAACTGTACTAATTGGCCCGACCAAAAATTCTAGAAAAAAATACATAGGTGGGGACATGAGTCTAGTTTCAGGGAAAAATCACAAAACTGATTTTCGAGTTGTGAAACTCAAGATATGATTTTTGAAGCGACTAGTACTCAGACTGGGCAGTGTCTGGAAAAATTTTTCAAAGTTTGTTAACATCTCGTGTCCGACTCCGGTGTCGGTCTCAGGTTCGGGGTGTTACATTAAATTGGTATCAGAGCTACGGTTTAGTCGATTCTAGGACTACCGTAATGTGTTGGGTCTAGCTATACATGCCATTTTATGTGATTACTTGATAGTGTGGTGATTTCTGACAATTGTAAATGTGTTTATAGTAATGGATCCCGATCGTGACCGAGAGGTAGCTGATGATCTTGAGAGTGTAGCGCCTGCTCCCGCACAAGGGACAGTGCCGGCAGACTCTCAACCTAATGCTAGTAATCCGAATGATGAAGCTAGACAAGCATTCTATAGCGTGATGAATGATTGGTTCAACCAATACATTCGAACTAATATAGCTGTTCCACAACCTCCATTCCCGACAAATACTACCCCCGCACCTACAATACCACCGGTAACGGACCAAATAAGGTCAAATAAGCCCCCAGTTGATAGAATCCGAAAACATGGGGCTACTGAATTTAAGGCTATGGATAGCGATGATGCCGAGCAAGCTGAATTTTGGCTGGACAACACTATCCGGGTACTCGATGAGCTATCTTGTACACCCGATGAATGCCTAAAGTGTGCTATCTCCTTGCTACGTGATTCTGCCTACTATTGGTGGAGTACTCTGACTTCTGTTGTGCCCCGAGAGCAAGTAACTTGGGAGTTTTTCCAAACTGAGTTTCGGAAAAAGTATATCAGTCAGAGATTTGTTGATCAAAAACGGAAGGAATTTCTTGAGCTTAAGCAAGGCTCCATGTCGGTTACTGATTACGAGCGAAAATTTGTTAGACTTAGCAAATACGCTCGGGAATGTGTTTCGTCCGAAGCTATTATGTGTAAACGCTTCGAGGATGGGCTGAATGAAGATATAAAAATGTTCGTTGGCGTTCTTGAAATACGAGAGTTCGTGGTACTTGTTGAACGAGCTTGTAAAGCCGAAGAGCTTAGAAAAGAAAAGCAAAGAGTTGATGAGGGAACTAGAGAGTTTCGTAAAAGATCCTCGGGAAGGTCTCTTCAACAGACATCGAAGAGATTTCGAGATGATGCGGGCCAGTTTAGAGGTACTTCGGGCCTTTTTAGACGAGATCGTGATCGACCCCCTGTGGGTACACGAGGCACTTCGGTCGCCAGTGTTGGGAATGAACGTCGAGATAGAACGAAGTGTCGATATTGCGGTAAATGGCATTCGGGGAGTTGTAGATTCCCTGACCGCTCCTGTTACAAGTGCGGATCAGTTGACCACTTCATTAAAGATTGCCCGAGGTTGTTTGAACAGAATGAAAATCAGAGTGGGAAACCGGGTGCTACCACTGCTCGAGGTAGACCATCTGGAAATACGGGCAATGCTAGTGGTGGTCAGAGAGGATCTAGAGATGATATAACCAGATCCGAAGCTCGTGCGCCTGCTAGAGCTTATGCTATACGTGCCCGCGAGGATGCTTCTTCGCCTGATGTTATTACCGGTACATTCACTCTCTTTGATACTAATGTAATTGCTTTGATTGACCCCGGTTCTACTCATTCTTACATATGTGAAACCTTAGCATCCAGTAAGACTTTACCTATTGAGTCTACTGAGTTTGTAATTCAGGTGTCAAATCCCTTGGGTCATTACGTGCTTGTCGACAAAGTGTGTGAGAAATGTCCCCTGGAAATTCGAGGTTCCTGTTTTCCGGCGGACTTGATGCTTTTGCCGTTTGATGAATTTGATGTTATCCTTGGTTTGGATTGGTTGACCGCGCATGATGCGATTGTGAATTGCAAGAGCAAGACTATTGATTTGAGGTGCACAAATAACGAAGTAGTCCGAATTGAGTCTGCGGACTTGGAGGGGATGCCAGCTGTAATATCAGCAATGTTGGCACAGAAATATGTAAGAAAAGGGTGCGAAGCATACCTTGCATATGTACTTGATGGCAAAGAATTAGAAAAGAAACCCGAATCAGGTAAAGAGTTTGTCATTTATAGTGACGCATCCCTACTTGGGTTGGGTTGCGTATTGATGCAAGAAGGTCGAGTCGTGGCCTATGCGTCGAGACAATTGAAGCCACACGAGAGGAATTATCCGACCCATGATCTCGAACTAGCTGCCATCGTGTTTGCTTTAAAAATATGGCGACATTATCTGTTTGGTGAGAAGTGCCATGTATTTTCGGATCACAAAAGTCTCAAATATTTGATGACTCAACGAGACTTGAATCTGCGACAAAGACGTTGGCTTGAGTTGTTGAAAGATTACGAGCTTGTCATTGATTACCACCCGGGAAAGGCTAACGTGGTTGCGGACGCCTTAAGCCGGAAGTCATTGTTTGCTTTACGAGCGATGAACGTGCATTTGTCTGTTCTACCAGACAATGTGTTAGTAGCTGAATTAAAAGCTAAACTATTATTGACTCACCAAATTCGTGAAGCTCAGAAAGTCGATGATGAATTGGTTGCAAAACGGGCTAAGTGTTTTCCGAACGAGGAATCGGAGTTTCAAATTGATGATGATGATTGTTTGAGGTTCAGAAATCGTTTGTGTGTTCCACGGAATTCGGAACTCATTTCGATGATTCTGAACGAAGCCCATTGTAGCCGAATGTCAATTCACCCGGGGAGTACAAAAATGTACAATGATTTGAAACGTCAATTTTGGTGGCATGGTATGAAACGGGACATCTCCGACTTTGTTTCGAGATGTTTGATATGTCAACAAGTGAAAGCGGAACATCAAGTGCCTTCAGGATTACTCCAGCCGATCATGATACCCGAGTGGAAATGGGATCGAGTCACAATGGACTTTGTGTCCGGACTGCCCTTGTCAGCAAGTAAGAAGGATGCGATATGGGTTGTTGTTGATAGACTGACTAAGTCGGCTCATTTCATCCCCGTACGTACGGATTTTTCATTGGATAAACTAGCTGAATTGTACGCTTATCAAATTGTGAGATTACACGGGGTACCTGTTTCTATCGTGTCGGATAGAGATCCGAGATTCACCTCACGATTTTGGAAGAAATTGCAAGAAGCTCTGGGTACCAAGCTGCATTTTAGCACTGCTTTTCACCCCCAAACCGATGGTCAATCCGAGCGGATAATTCAGATACTTGAGGATATGTTGAGATGTTGCATCCTCGAGTTCAGTAGTTCATGGGAACGGTATTTACCTTTGATTGAATTCGCTTACAACAATAGTTTTCAATCAAGTATTAAGATGGCACCTTACGAGGCTTTGTACGGTCGTAAATGCCGTACACCATTGTTTTGGACCGAGCTCGGTGAAAGTAAAATTTTCGGAGTTGATTTGATTAAAGATGCTGAACAGAAAGTAAAGGTAATCCGTGAAAGTCTGAAGGTAGCCACGGATCGTCAGAAGTCGTACGCAGATTTGAAACGAAAAGACATCGAGTATCAGGTGGGAGACAAAGTGTTCCTTAAGGTTTCACCTTGGAAAAAGATACTCAGGTTCGGCCGTAAGGGCAAGTTGAGCCCAAGATTCATTGGGCCGTACGAAATCTCCGAACGAGTTGGTCCGGTTGCGTATAGATTGATTTTGCCCCCGGAGCTTGAAAAGATTCATGACGTCTTTCATGTTTCGATGCTTCGACGCTATCGATATGATCCATCGCATATAATTAGCCCATCAGAGGTTGAAATTCAAGTCGACATGAGCTATGAGGAAGAACCGATGCGTATCCTAGCTCGTGAAGAGAAGGAGTTGCGAAACAAAAGAGTTCCGCTAGTAAAGGTGTTATGGCTCAAACACGGGATCGAGGAAGCTACTTGGGAGACCGAGAGCTCGATGAAAGAACGATACCCAAACCTATTTACCGGTAAGATTTTCGGGGACGAAAATTTCTTAAGTGGGGGAGAGTTGTGACAGCCCAAAGTTGACCCTAGTCGGGAAGTGGTTTCGGGACAGCTAAACCGAGTCACCGAAATGTTTGAATGTGATACTTATTGTCTAGAATATGTAATTATGAATGTGTGAAAATTTCAAGCTTCAATTTGGTTGATTTCATGTGAATTTAGTCAATAGGACTTATGTGAGAAAATTCTAAAATGTGATAGGTCAATGTGTGAGGACCTATTAGTGCATGTGGACAAAGGGGGGACTTGCATGTCAAATTCCCCCCTACTAGTAGTGGCCGGCCATGACAAGCATGGTAGACCAAGTTTGATGGCCAAGACATGTCATAGACATGTTTTGTTGGTGCATCATGGGTGGAAAAAAATAAAATAATAGGCATGGAAATTAAATAATGAAAAGGAGTATGATGAATACACAAAAAAAAAGTGTGTAGTTGATTCTTTCCCCCCCCATTGCCGTGAGCTAAAGAAAAGAGAGGAGAAGATCTTTGTTCATCCTTTTCTCACCTTCATTTAGCCTAAATTAGAAAGAAAAACAAAGAAAAAATTTTCTCATCCTTTGGTTCATCCTTGGCCAAAAATTTTAAGGAGGAAAGAAGAAGAAAGGTGAAGAGATTCGGCCATGCATGTAGCTAGGCTAAGGTATGTTTGATGATGTTCCATGAGATGCATGCATGTTTTAGTTGTTAGCTTGAGTTCTACCTAGCCCATGGTCTAAATCTTGCTATGTGATGGAATTGGCACTTGACCATGGATGCATCATTCTTGGTTGGTATTTGATGTTGTGGTGATGAGGCATGAGGATGAGTTAAGATTCGGCCTAGGTGGAGGTTGTGTTAATGCCATTGCATGCAAAATATGAAGCTTGTTAATGATGCATGTGATGATGGCTTGATGATTCTTGAACCTCCTTTTTAGCATTTTTGTGTGAGCACATATGTGCATTGGTTGCTAAATGGAGAAGAATCGGCTAGCAAGATGTGTGCTAAGGCCGAATGTAACTTTGCATGTTAATGAGCAATGCATGTGTTAAATTGATGAAAAGGGGGAGGATGCTTTACTAGTGTGTATATGTGTGTATTAAGTGTTGAAATCGACCCCAAAAATAGACATGCATATTCGGCCAAGGGGAAAGAAATTAGCTAATATGTTGTGTTGATGCATGATTTTTGCATGTATGAGACTTTAATGTCTAATGTATAAATATGGGCTAAGTGCCTTGTGTTCATCTTTTTGATGCCTAAATGATGAAATCAATTTATTTGTTTAATTAAGCTCAAGAGCAAAGGGGAAATAAATCCGATAAAGGGAAGGAAAAAGTGGTTGAATAGCTAGCGGAATCGTTCGACAACACCCGAGGTAAGTTCTTGAGTAAGAAAGCTTAAATTACGATGTGATTAAATCATGCTCTATGTGTGGCTATTGAGCCGAATGTGCAAGGACGATATGTGCCTTGTGTTTGAGTTTCGCAAATGAAAATGAAATATGAATGTGCCATGAATTATTGTTAGATGTGCATGATTAATTGAATGCTGTCCGGGCTAAGTCCCGAAGGCTTTGTGCTAAGTGAATATATCCGGACTAAGATCCGAAGGCATTTGTGCGAGATACAAATTCCGGGTTAAGCCCCGAAGGCCTTTGTGCGAGATACTAAATCCGGGTTAAGTCCCGAAGGCATTCGTGCGAGTTATTAAATCCGGGTTAAGTCCCGAAGGCATTGTGTGAGTTACTAAAACCGGGCTATGTCCCGAAGGCATTTGAACGAGGAGCTATATCCGGTTAAATCCCGAAGGTACGTGATTTGGTAATGAATGAGCTTGCTGTAAAATTCCAGCGAATACTCGAAAAACATCCCAATATGGGGATATGTTACGTATGTGTTGAATTTAATCGAGCCCTTACAAATAAATGTTCGCTCAGTTGATAAACGAGCTACCGGTCTTCGGCTAAGTTAGTCTATTGTGTATGTACATAAGGGTTGTTAATGTTGTGAAGCAAGTTTGGTATCGGTAAATTGCGTATTATGAAATATTCCGTTTAGCTAAATGTGTGTTATTCTTTGTTTATGCTGGAATTCCTTGCTCAAAACTTACTAAGCATAAATTGCTTACTCGTTACACTGCTCCTCTGTTTTATAGATTTTTGGTTCTCCAGCTATCGGACTCGGGATCTTGAAGTCGAAGTCGCCCACACTATCAAAGGCTCTTTTGGGTACTATTTTGGTTGAATTTTGATATGGCATGTATAGGACTACCCATTGTTGTTTTTCGAGTACTTTATGAAATGTATAAGTGTACAGCCATGCGAAAATGGCTTGTAGAAGTGGAGTATGGCATTAGACCATTCATGTTTATGAATGTATAGATGGTTTCATGATGTAACTATAGTTGGAATGGAAGTGTTGAGCAAATGATCAGCCATTGGAATGGCTAAGTATGATCATATGTGGGCATATGTATGACAAGGCCCTAGTTGGTCCATGAAACCCCGAAAATAGGTAAGGTTTACTTTGAAAACAGAGGCTGACAGTAGCAGTGGTGTGGATTGGAAAAATCACAAGAATTCGTAGGAGTGGAATTAAATAGTGAATAAATTACGTAATCGAACCTTGATGAATCTACTTTCATATAAAAGTAACAAAACAATCATATGAACAGTACAGTAAGAGATATTCGGGTTCTTGTGGAACAGGGCCAGAACAGTTTCTGGATTCCCTGTTCCGACTTTGGAAATTCACTATAAATTGACCAGAGATAATTAGGGGTCATACCATATATGTATGGATTCCTCTCTGAGTCTAGTTTCCATAGAAAGAAACGGAATCAGTATTGAAGCTCTGTGCAGAGAGATATCCAAGTCGTAATGGGAAAAGGTCAGTGTAGTCGACCCCTGTAACATGGGAGACTTTGACTAATAAACTGTACTAATTGGCCCGACCAAAAATTCTAGAAAAAAATACATAGGTGGGGACATGAGTCTAGTTTCAGGGAAAAATCACAAAACTGATTTTCGAGTTGTGAAACTCAAGATATGATTTTTGAAGCGACTAGTACTCAGACTGGGCAGTGTCTGGAAAAATTTTTCAAAGTTTGTTAACATCTCGTGTCCGACTCCGGTGTCGGTCTCGGGTTCGGGGTGTTACATGAATACTCGATTGGAAACTGTTATTATACACAAATTTAGCTAACTATAAATAATATTCCTAGCCTAATTCAAAATCAATTACACTGGCTTGAAGCATATCTTAAAAAATTTGAATAACTTGCTCCGATTGTCCGTCCTTCTGCGGATGAAAAGCAGTGCTGAAGTTTAATTTTGCACCTAAAGATTCATGTAACTAGCTCCAGAATCTTGAGGTGAATTAAGGATCCTGATCGGAAATAATTGACATAGGCACGTGGCCGCCGCCAGACATGCAAACGTCTAGACTGGAAATATTGAAGCAAAATAAATAATAAATTAAATAGTGGTGTCTGCAAGTATACGAGTCAAATTATAATATAGAAAAATATTACAACAAAACACTTCAGGAAGTGTTCCAAGGATCGTACCTAAGTGAGGTTGAATTAAACCAAATTTAATTCTCTACACTAAGAAGTCTAAATAGTACCGATTTAAAATTATATTATAAAAAATCAAATAAAGATTAATTAATATAATTAAACTAAAAATTAACCAATTTAACAACCGAAAATAATATAATAACACAAGCAGGAGCTTAACTACTTCATTGATCGTAATTAACTTCAGAACTCGGGTTTTATCGAGTTAACTATTAATTAACTAGTTATTACCACTCGGCCTTTAACTAATTAATTAATCGACCAATACACGTTTACCTCTTGGCCTCACTTTCTTCACCGAGATAAATTATAAAGTACTCGGTAAACTTATCTCTCGATCTCGTTTATCCTAAATGACTTCCTAAGGGTGTCATTCTCTAGGGTTTATTCGCACATAATTTAAACCAACTAACCCATATTTCAACCCTCATTCATTCATTAATTATTCACACATCCGTTTGTTAAACTCCCTAAGTAAATTAGATACTCATGAATCAAAATACAATAATTCCTAAACTTATATTTAACATGCAAAACAACAAATTAAATAAAAGTAAGGAGTGGAGAAAAAATCCATTTTTTGATATCGATTGAAGCTCAGAAGCGAAATCTTCTTTAACTATTGTGAAGATCTCATTTATTACAATTGGGATCAACAACAAAATAAAGAAAAACTATTATATTAAATCCTTGGATCGAAATTGAATCCAAGTTCAAATAGTAACAAAATAAAAATGACTAAATTAAAAAGAAAAGAAAACTAAACTAAAAACCTAAAAAATAATAAAATGACTCACTTGGCCAAGCCTCCCGAAAGTGAGACTTAAAATGCCTATTTATAAAGTTTATGCTAAGACCTAATTAGGGTTACTAAATAACTCAAAATTCTGATTAAGATACATTGTGATGCTTAAAATACCTCTAATTACTTTTTCCTATTCACCATTCGGTGTCACGAGACCATAGGATATTGCCTTCAAAACCTAGGTACTTTGGCTTCGAAGTCTGGTGTTGCGATACCACTTCCCAGTGTCATGATGCTGCAGTTGTCTTTTGCCTTCTAAGCCAAAAAATAGTGTCCCACACATTATATAGAGTCGTTAGATCATTCCTAGGCCCATAGTAGCCCATTAGGTCATAGCATAACTCAAAATTGTATAAAAAAACACTTATTTTGCATAATGTAAAGGTAAAGCAATAAAAATTGAAAGTGAATTAAAAACATATAAGAATGTTATAAAACAAGCTCGCTAAGTGCCAGAAATACCTTAATTTGCCACAACGAATTGTGGCATATCAGTACGTCGTGCAACCTAACTATTTCTTGAATGTATACTTTAGCTAGCTTTGGAATTGATCAATCAATTCTAACTACAAAAAAATGAGCTAAATTTAGTTGTCAGTCAACAATCACCCAAATGATGTTTACTTTGCTCGAAGATAATGGTAACTCTGTCACAAAATCCATCGTTATACACTCACATTTCCATTCAGAAGTCGAGTAATGTTCCTCGTTGACTTGCTGACAAGTCAAACATCTAACAACAAATTCAACTATTTCTCTTTTCATACTGGGCCACCAATACAACTCCCGTAAATCACGATACACTTTGTTCCGCCAAGGTGCATAGCAAAAGGGCTATTTGGGCTTCACAAAGTATCAAGTCTTTTAATTCTGCAACATCTGGAACACATATTCAATTATGGAACCTCAAACAATCACGATCATCAATGTTGAAAATTTCTACCGGTTTGATTTTCTACGCTTCTCTAATTTGTTCAAACAACACTGGTTTGATTTTGAATTCAGCCAACAGACTATCATTACTTTTAATACTGAGCTGAGCAAACATTGCCCATAATTGAACTACTGTTGAATTTTTGCTCAATATGTCAGCTACAACGCTAGCATTACCAGAGTGGTAATCAATAATGCAATCATAATCTTAAATTCAACTCCTTTTGAGTTAGGATGTATTTAAGACTTTTATGATCTGTATAAATATGACATTTTTCACCGTATAAATAATGCCTCCAGATATTTATAGCAAAAACCATAGTGGGTAGCTCTAAATCATGCATCGAATAGTTACGTTTATGCGTTTTTAGCTGGTGAGACACATACATAATTACTTTACTACCATCTTGCACAAATTGCAATCCAAACCACTCAAATAGGTATCTCTGTAAACCATAAAATCTTTCCCCAATTTAGGCAAAGTTAAAATCAATGCTTTGGTTAACATCAACTTCAACTTCTCAAAATGTTCATGACACTGCTCATGCAAAACAAACTGGACATTCTTTTGCAAAAGTTTCATCATTGGCATCGCTATCTTTGGAAACCCATTTACTAATCTTCGGTAGTAACCGGCTAAACCAAGGAAGCTACGGACCTCTGACACTGTAACATCCCAAAATTTAGCTTAGTGAGAATGTAGAATTATATAAAAAAATAAGGAGTTAGCTAAGTGGTTAGTTGTTAAATGTGTAAGCATGGAATTAAATGAGGACCCGAATTTAAATCATTTCCCTTGCAAAATAATTAAAATTTTTACAAAATTCCTTGTTTTTTTAGAGTGTGTTGTTCGTGCCTTATTAACATAGATATAAAGATTATTTTTACACATATTGATCAGCCATTATTATATTTTTTCTCACCCTAGCCTTCCATCTCGTCTCCTCTCTTCCTTGATTTTTAATTTTTCTTTCTTTGTCCATTGTTGTCATTGCTCATAACACCTAGTTTTGACATCTTTTTCTTTTCTTTTTGCCACAAGATTTTGCATCATCTCCTACATCAACTTGCTGTCATTTTTCCCTAATTAAATCAGCCCCAAATCTAAAATCTTGAACCTCCAAAATTGGTTCCTAACGTTGCCAAGAAGTGCCATTGTCGCTTCTATCATCTAGCTTGTGTAAGATCTCTTTTCCTCTCGATTTCTTGTTAAATCTTGTTAAATAAAAACCTAAATTTCTAGATCTAGAATTTTGGGGATTATTAAATATTTAATGGGTATTCTTCTAGATTTTTAATCAAATCCAAAAATGCTGTTAAATCAACCCCAATTTGGCCACTGCAGATGGTGGTGCGCACACATATGGGCAACAAAGGGGGCCGTTTTTCTTTAATTCTTTCCCATATTTTTCCAGCATGATTTTGGTTTCTTGAACCCCTCCCAATCAGCCTTTAATAACATGTTAATTAGGGGAAATTTTTCTTGATCAATCAACAATTAGGATTTAACAATTTGGGAATCGTAAGTGTAGGTAATCGTAAACTAGTTTGTTCTTTCGACATAGATTGTAGGAAAATTTTATGGATTGATTTAATGAAGAATTTTAATCATGATTGGCTAATGATTTTTCAATATTTTGATGTGTTAGGTGCTGACCCAAATGCTCCAAATCAATAGTAAAATCGAAAGATGTTCGAGCGTACGATTCGCATCAAAACAATGTAAGAAATCTAACTAGTTTGGATTCGAATAATAGGTGTAATTGTGACAATTGGATCGATCCTATAAGTGGGTGTTTAGGGGAATTTTAAGAGGTGTATTAATTAATTTTTATACTGATTTTTATTTTATTTTATTTTATTTATGTCTGTTTTAAAGTTTATTAGAGGAATCACAAGATTTGCTAGTGTGCGACGAAAAAATGTAAAATAAGGTGTGGGTCCTAAAATCAAAAACCTAATTGATAATGATAACTATTATGATATAATTGATGATTTAGCTTTCTGATCAGGCTTGGCTTAATAGCTAAGTAATTAAATTTGTAAGTGGCAGAATCAGGTACGTTTTGAACCCTAACTATTTGGCATGGTAGCATCGTTGCTAGTTTGACTGAATGATTGAGTGATTAACATTGTCATGAATGATTGGTTACTTTTGTATATTTTTAGGTTGATTGTATAGCATGATTATGAATGAAATATGTCTTATGCATGATATAACCGTACGAGTGATTTGTTATGATATGTTCAAAAGACTGCTATACATGCACACAAAGAAAAGTTGTAAATAAATATGAAATTGTGATTTGGTAAATTGAAAGTTGGAATATTATTTCCATTCATTTGAAGTATTTGACAAATGAGGGCATATGTTGAAAATGTCAATTAAATGTGAAAGTA
The DNA here is from genome assembly GCF_007990345.1 of Gossypium hirsutum. Classification (NCBI taxonomy): domain Eukaryota; kingdom Viridiplantae; phylum Streptophyta; class Magnoliopsida; order Malvales; family Malvaceae; genus Gossypium; species Gossypium hirsutum. The sequence goes on from NC_053443.1 coordinate 34,716,994, forward strand.
ATGAATTATGGCTACGTATGAGATTGTATGACATATTGCATGTGCATTAGGGTAGGTAATTATTGTGGTTGATGAAGGAGTTCTGTGGAGTACTGGCGGCATATTAAGTCTGCATTTATACATAGCCAGTGCACTGCATCTGGAGTATCGAGGGGATTGGCGATTTTATCGCATTATATGTTATTCAGCAGATTTTCTGCAGCTATGTTATGCTATGGTTTCTACCACATCGAGCTTCTCTCGAATACGTTGGAGTTTAGCAAAAGGGTTCTGGGAACTCGTGGTGTGTAGCGGATGGTTTGGGTAGGAACTCACATGTGCATTACATCATGATCATGTTACATAAGAACGTTACTATTTATGTTGATTATAACAACCCATTCATTTGTGGTGTCAGAATAATGGTTTCAAAGCCACAAATCCGACATGTGAGTCTGTAAATACTTACTATTTAATATTTATGAGTCATATATATTGTGTTTATAAATTTTAATTTACCGAATTTTGTTAAATAAAAGAATAATTAGGTTCCAGTGGTATGATCCTAAAGTCAAGTGGTTTTAGAAAATGAGGTAACAAGACCTCATTTCTATAAACCGAGCCATAAATATTTTATTAAATATTTACATAGTTTTATTAAGGTCGTATTAAGATTTGATTAAGAAATTTTAATGTTTAGATAGTTAATTAAGAGAAAAGGACTAAATTGTAAAGGTTGCAAAAGTAAGCCATTATTAGGTTATTTGTGCTAAATGGTTTAAATGTTATTATTGCAAGTATTAATATGGAAAATTCCCACTTTTAAAAGATAGTGACGGTTGGTGTAAGAATTTTTTAAGTAAAAATTAAATATTTTAATTATAATATTAAAGTATATGTTAAAAGTAAAATAAAACTTAAGTAAAAATAAAAAATAAAATACTATCATCTTCCCAAAATGTTAGAACCACCAAAAATGGAAGAGTAAAAACACCATTGTCAAGCTAAACATACGGCCATGAATAAACCATTGCATGTAAGTGGTTTTCTCAATAATTTATTGTAATTTTTATGTTTTTGAGATCGTTGCAACTAGGTACAGCTAACCTGGGGGTCAATTTGTAAAATTTTTAAATGTTATAGATTATTCCATGAATGGATTTGATGTGTTTTTGAAGTTTTATGATAGGTTATTACGCTTGGTTGTTAAATATAAGTACTTTGTTAAGTAATTTTTGATAATTTTTAAGTTTAGGAACTAATTTATGAAAAAGGTAAAATTTAAGGAAAATAGTGTAAATTTTGGATAAATATGGGCTGTTATAAGATTGGGTAAAAATCGGTTAGCATGATTTATGGTTAAAATGGTGAAATTGCAAGTTTCGGGTTTATGGACTAAATTGCATAAATGTTAAAATATTAGGGTAATTTTGTAAAATTCCCAATAATAAGAGTTATAAGTTAACTTAATTATTTTAAGTTATTGAATGGTTTAATGGAGTGAAACATTATTATTTAGATTCAGAAACGAATCAAACGGATCTAAACAAAGGAAAAGCTAATGTGTCGGAATAGTCGTCGGCCCCGTTTTACAACTATAATTGTTGAGGTAAGTTCTTAGGTATAGAATTGTACATATCTATATATACATAATGTTACTGCTGATTTATGAATGTATATATATATATATGATGTTTAAAATGTTTGTTCGAAATCGAAATATTATAACTGAATATAAGTGAGAAAGGATTTATTTGAAAACTATTAAATATTTATGAAATATGATATATGTGATTTTAGAATGATTATGAATTGTTATAGCATGTGTATTGAGAAATATGGAAGCGCCTCTGATTCATGAAAGTTATAATTTTTTAAAAATGCCCGTTTGGACATAGTAAACGATTAAGATACGATTGGCATGCCAATAGGGTTAGTATGCACGCTTTCGGTGCCTCTGTTTGCACTTCAGCGTCCCTGTTCTCACTACAGTGCCCCTTTTGCACATTTGTGCCTCTGTCTGGACTTTGATGCTCTTGTTATGCATCTACGATGCCTCTTGTGTGGTGTAGTTACCTGAGTATCTGAGTCAAGTTGCTAGTTCATTGGGCTAAATGTTAATGGAATATACATATTATTTATCTGCTTAAAGGCTAATGTATAGTCAAGATATTAGTAAATGTTAAATGTTCAATGAACTAATTGATCATATGTGATTATAATTATATTGATTATTATATAGCTAAAGATAGATATTTACATATATATGAATGAGTTTGGATTGAATTATTATAGTACAAGAAGCTTGAAACAGGTATGATTAATCTATTTACTTAGTTTTGTAATCCTATAAGTGCTTTGTAATTGAATAACAGGGATGATATATTTATATGAAAGCTTGAAACAAAAGATGAATTACAGAACGATTAAATATTAAATGTGTAATTGTTATGGTAAGAAGAAATGTTTAAGTGAAATCGTTATATCAAATACTTATAAGGAGAAACATATATATGTATATGGAAAGCTACACCAATTATCCATAAGAGGTGCAGTGAATAGAAAATGAACGTTAGCTTAAGATATAATAAATTATGCTTGGTTGTTTATTTTAATTTGTTTAGTAGTTAAGTTGCTTTTATACGAATTTACTAAGCATTATTGCTTACACTAGTTGTTTTCTTTTCCTGTAGATTATCAGAAAGGTCGATTTGGTTGGAAGCTCATTGGAGGCCTAACACACTATCCAACAGTTAATTCGGTAGTTTTTGAGCATTTTTAGCTAGGTTTATAATGACATGTATAGGGTAGTTTATAAGGATGTTTTGATGAATGTGTAAATAGTAATTTGGTATGGTTGTGCCTTGAAGTTTATGAATGGTTGGTGGACTTATCATGCTTGTTTTAAGTAAGTCCTTATGGTCACTTTTATGTGATTGTATATAAGGTTCCTTTTATGGTATTCTTGAATGGTTTAAATTGGTCATAAATGGAATGCTTTAATATCTATTTGGTTTAGGTTGTTTGGCATGAAAAGTAGCATTATTGGTATGTTTTGGCAGGTATGAAACTAGGTTATGATGTTAGAAATATGGTAAACTTCACTTGATTGGTATGTTATGTTTTGGGATATGTATTAAGGTGCCTTGTATGGCATATTGGTTGATTGAATTTGGAACTTGAAATGGCATATTAAAGTGTGTTTTGAAAGTGTTTAGGCTCATACAAAGTTTATAAATATTGATGGAAAGGTCTTGTATCAAATGGTATGAAATGGCTTGATTCTAGGTACATTTTGAGTCCACACGGTCTGAGACACAGGCGTGAGACTCAACCGTGTGAGACACATAGCCTGGTGAGACGACCATGTGTCGTTTGAGGGTTCCTTTACATGTAAGTCAGTGAGTTACACAGCCTAGCACACGGGCGTGTGGGGCAATTTTGAAATTTACACGGTCGTGTGTCCCTAGTTCAATTGTTACACGGCCTGAGACAAGGGCATGCCCTTCAGCCATGTGAGGTACACGGCTGTGTGACCACTATTTTTCAGAATTTTATGACTTTCCAAGATTTTTCAAAATATTTCAGATTGGTCTTGAATCGTTTCTAAGGTATTTTTAAAACCTCGAGGGCTCGAATTAGGGATAGAATATATGGATATAATTGGTTTATAATTTGTTTATGTTATTGAATGTAACTATTTTTTATTATACGGTAATACTCTGTAACCCTATTTTGGCAACAAATATGGGTTAGGGGTGTTACATTGATTTTGTTATTTGGTTCTATGAGAAAATTCTTGAATGTATATATTATGCTTGATTCTTTAGACTAACATTGAGCTTGTTAAGCTCAACCCATTATTTCAAGTTCTAAGATAATAAACGGAATTAGGATCAGTTTGGCATGTGAACGTTGACCGCCTCTAGACGTACCAACGTCCAGAGTGTGATTACTGCAACTAAAGATATAGATTCGATGTGGCATCTGCAAGTATATGGGTCAGGTTGTAATATAGTTAGTTTACAGCAAAACACTTGGCAAGTATTTTGAGGATCGTACCCAAGGGATTACAGTTTGGGGAAAACTTTTATCAAGCTAATTACAGAAAATAATTACTAATCTACTTGAATCACGAGTTAGTTGTGTTAATCAAGAAGCAAGATGATAATAATAATACACTAACTAAATTTAAATAAACCTAAATCTACTTTTAGGTTCATGTATCAGCTTTTCCTATTCCTTGTTTGACTACGCAAGTTCCTTTTAGCCTAGATCCAATTGTTTTACCTAATTAATTATTAAAGTAAAGTTCTAATCAATCAATTCGTCGATACCCTAGCAGGATCTTTCGATCTTCCTCTAGAATAACGAGTCAGCAAGAACTACTTATCTTCCAACCTCATAGTCTGACTGGTTTGAGTTTAATGTGTTCATGGATAGGTCATACCAATTTTTGGTTAATTCCCACCTAAATGACTTCCTAGGGTTGTCAGGCCTAGGGTTGGTTTCGTGTTCTTCCTTTCCCAAATAGTTGATCTGCTAAGAAACTCTATTATTCAAGCAATTAATTAAGTTCAAGCAATTGAAACATTCGAAATATGTAGAAAGCACAAATTGATTCTAATCTTTACACAAACATTCATCTAATAATGTTAAACAAATAAATATAAAAAATAGAATAAGGAAAAAATATACTTATGGATTTATCGATGAAAGTATGGTTTTGGAACAATCTCCCATTGCAGAAGTCTCACTTCGAAATAGGATCTTCTGATTACAAGAACATAAAATAACCTAAGTAAAAACTAAGAATGAAATAAAAGCCTAAGAATGAAAACCCTAAAATTGTGTGTTTAACTTGATTATAATAGCCTTTATATAGGCTCAACTTGGAATATTAAACTGCCTAAATTATCCTTCAAGCCCTAAGAGTTCGATTAGGATAAATACACCTAATTTCCCTTCAAAACGTAGTTAAAACGTGCAGGAATTTTGGGCTGCGCAGGGGGTATGTCGCGACATCATGGGCAATTCCACTTATAACTCGTTTTTAGCTTCTTTCTTCGACTTTGAGACATCATTATCTTGGTGTTGCAACATATGCATCAATTTTGGCCCAAATAAGCAACTTTAGCTCCCGACTTGACCTACAAGACCATGTAACCTTATTTAGATATATAAAATGTAATAAAAATTGCTGAAAAGCATAAATTACTACTTTAAGTATAACAACCTAAATATATACTCAAATGCTTTGATTTACTATTAAACAAGCTATAATTATGTGTAAAAAGGGATATAAATAATAGTATGATTTATGGTAGATTAGACGTATGACGGGCTTCGGACTCGTGTTCACACCATTATTTTTATTTTATTTATATTTAAAATTTCCTAGTATTATTTGGGCTTTGGATTGAAAATTATTTGAACTGTGGTTTGGGACTATTTTCGAGTTTTCATTCATGCATGGTTTTCATATTCGGGATTGAATATTGATTATATGTTGAAATTGGATTGAGCATGTCACTTAGCTAAATTAATAATTGGGAATTTTACTCTTTTTACCGCTACAAATAAGATAATCAAAATGTTTTCCTTCTAGGGCAATGTCATGCAATGTTTTCTAATAACCACGCCAGCTTTGCTAATCTGACTTAAAAAGGTTGATTTAATTAAATGAATGTTTTCCCAAAATTAACAAAGGTAACCGCAGTTTTATTTAAAGAGAGTGTTTTAGAGGTTTTAACTATCGAAGGAGTAGGATCAATGCTTAGGTGTCCAATGTGCCTTTCACGATTCAACTATAACGTTTAGGCCAGGTTTGGGAGGTTATAGACACATTTCTTGGTGTTTTCCATTGTAAGATAGACTCAATCCGTTTCAGATCAACAAGGGTCCCATTTTCAGAAATGATGTCTCAAAAATACGACTTTGGGTAACCAAAATTCACATTTACTAAGTTTCTCATACAATTGTTTTTCTCGCAAGACTTGGAAAATAGTTCTAAGATGCTACTCGTGTTCAGCCTCTAATTTCAAATAGATTAGGATATCATTGATGAGTACTACCAAAAATTTATCCAAATAGGTTGGAAAATGTGATTCATGAGTTCTATAAATGTCGCAAGAGTATTTTTTAGTGCAAATGGCATCCCTAAAAATTCGTAGTGGCCATAATGCAAATGAAATGTCATTTTTGGCACGTCACTATCTTTTACTTTCAATTGATAGTAACCTAATCTTAACCCAATCTTGGAAAAGACTGAAGCTCCTTTCAACTAATCGAATAAGTCACTAATATGAGGTAGCGGGTATTGATTCCTAATCATCAATTTATTTAGTTGTTGGTATTCAATACAAAGCCGCATTGAGTCATCTTTCTTTTTAACGAATAAAATTGGAGTTCCCCATGGTGATATACCAGGGCGTATAAAGTCCGAGTCTAGTAAATCTTGCAACTGAACTTTCAATTTCTTTAACTTAGTCGGCGCCAAACAATAATATGCAATTAATACTAGTGTCATGCCATGAAACACTTCAATTGTGAATTCCACTTCCCATTCTGGAAGTAATCCCGACAATTACTTAGGAAATATATCCAGAAATTCACACACAATCTGAATTTTGCTCAATTGGTCGTCATCGGTGTTTGAATTGATAACATAAGCTAGAAAGGCCTCGCAACCTTGATTCAAAAGTTTATTAGCTCAAATAGACAAAATGATTCGATTTGAATCACCCATTATGACGCTATTAAGTTCCACGATCTCACCATTCGGGCCCTAAACAGAAAATGTTTTTCTCATGGCAATCTAGAATCACTTCATGTGATGCGAATAACTGCGGAAGACAATCGTAAAGTTTGTCCAAGTCACGGATTTGACTTAGGGTTCTAGACGTTCGGACAGAAACTTTTGATTTTGACACAACCTAAAACACAATCAAATTCAACTTAGATAAAAAAAATTAAAATAAATAACTAAGATCAATAAAATAGAACAATAAATCAAAAATTAGAACAATTGTAACATCCCGATTTTGGGCCTAGTCGGAACAATGGTTTCGTGACCACAAATCCAGTGAGGAAAAATTTATTTTTACTATATTTTTATGGTCTATAATTTCACGGAATGATTTTGTGAAAATTTTGTTCAAAAATTTCGACGTTTGGGCACTCAATTTAGTCAAAAGGACTAAATTGTAAAAAGTGCAAAAGTTGAGTTCTACATGTTAGAGGTGTCCAATTGTTATGAAATTTTAAATTGGAGGTCTTTATATGGTAATTAGACCATTGGTTAAGCTATGGACAAAAATAGACATGAGATAAGTAAAATAAGAAATTTTTAAGTTAGGCGCATTTTGGTAATTTGATAATTAAAAAGAATTAAAAAGGGGAAAGATGGCAAAATGTGCTCATCTTCTCCTTGGTGAACAAAAATAGCAAGGGGGAAGCCATAGTTAGGGTTTTCAAGGAAGAACGAAATTCAGAGTTAGATCGGGAAAAGAAAAAGATAGAGGACTAAGTTGCTAGATTTGGTCAAATTTTGTACCGAGGTAAGTTTACGGTAAATAAATGCAATATTTCAATAATTATTATTAATGCTTCTATTTTCCAGAAATTATGAAATTATTTAATATTGTCTCAAGTATGAGATGATAGAGAATTAGTGTTAAAAAGTCCCGTTGAAACATAAGAAATATATCGGATACAAATGTCATGACATTTGGGTAAAGAGATCCCATGTAAGACCATGTCTGGGACATGGCATTGGCATCATTGAGGTTATAAGAGGTCCCACGTAAGACCATGTTTGGGACATGGCATTGGCATCGAGATGAGAGGTCCCATGTAAGACCATGTCTGGGACATGGCGTTGGCACCGAGATGAGAGGTCCCCCGTAAGACCATGTCTGGGACATGGCATGGGCACCGATATGAGAACTCCCATGTAAGACCATATTTGGGATATGGCATTGGTAGTACAAGAAATATCCCATGTAAGACCATGCCTGGGACATAGCTTTGGCATGTTATTATCATAAAAGAGACCCAAGTATCCTTATTATTCCAATGTGGCTCAACGGGCTAGTAAACAAATTATGTTCCATGAAAGTTCAGGCAAAAGCATAAATAGCAAATTCAGGTGAGTTATAAGAGTTAAGAACATATTATTTTATCAATTGAGAATCAACATTTCAGCAAGAGAAGAGTAAGTTATAATCATGAGTTATCTAAGTAAACAAGTAAGTGAACGAGTAAGAGATTAAGTAAAAAGGAAATTAGAGATCATGACACTTAAGTATATTTATTTGTATTAAATGTTGTTATTTATTTGCTTGTAAAGTTACTAAGCTTTATATTTACTTCCTTTATTTTCCTTCTTTTATAGTATTGCAAAGCTAATTCGGGGATCTTAAAGACGTCAGAGAACACTCACACTATAAACAACAACAACTCGGTATTTTATGATGATCAATGTTTGAGCTATGGCATGTATAGGGACTTAGTCATTTTGAATGTATGTCCTTATGATATTGCTAAAGGATGATGTTTAAATATGTGATACTGTTTAGCTATTAAAATGTCTAAGTAAGAATATGTTTGGTATTATGAATCCCTAGGTGATAGTTTATACCTAGAAATTATGAAAGAGTAAAAATTTGCAATGAAACAGTTTTGGGACAGCAGCAGTGACGTGAATTTGAAAAATCACCAAGGATAGTATAAAATGAATTATAGAGTTAATGATATATAGAATTAAATATTATCGAGTCTATTTTCATATAAAAATAACGGTGTGGGTAAAGAAATTTTATATTCTGAGATATTTAAATTTTAGTGAGACAAGGTCAGAATGGATTCTGAAGTCCACTGTTCTGAATTTAGAAAATCATTAAAAATTTTAAAAAAAGAATTAGAAGTTATAATTTATAGTTTTTTTATTCCTTATTGAGTCTATTTTCAGTAGAAACAAGTGATAGCACCATATGAAGTCTATAAAATTAGATAATTAATTTTTAGTGATGAGAGGTCAGGACTGTCGAATAGTGAAGCAGGGGAGAATTTAACTAATAAACTCTACTAATAGGCCAACCCAAAAATTCTGAAAATTTTATGGTAAGAAGGTATACGAGTCTAGTTTTAGATAAAATTTATGGATCTAAATTTTGAGTTTTTAAACTCGAGTTATAATTAATTTAGTGACTACTACACAGGTGGACAGTTTTATTGTGAATAGTGAAATAAAGTATTTTTATTTGTTCAAGTAATCGGAAAAATTTTAATGTTCCCGGTTGGGACCCAAACTATTTCTATTGCATGTTTTAGGTTCTCGAGAGTTTTAAGGACATATTGATTGAATGTGAGTGAATTAATTTTAAAAGAAAATTTTTTTATGCTCTGAACTAGTAAGTTAAGTCAGGTAACGCCTCATACTCGACTCCGGAAACGGTCTCGGGTAAGGGGTGTTACAAAAATAAAGAAAAAAAATAAAAAAGATAGATGTAATAGATAAAGCATGGCGTGTATAAGTCCTAAGAAGCCTTGGAAATAAGAAGAATCTACAACCCCCCTTCAAGTGGCTCTAATTTTCTCTCCAAGAAAGAAAACTTGGCAAGAAAAAGTTTGAAAATGATTCTCACAATCTGAAAAGATTGTTAAAACTCTTTTAAAAGAAAACCAAGAGAAATTCTTAAAAATAAAAACTCAAAGAGAATTTATTAATTCAAAAGAGAGAAGTTGAAAAATAATCAATTCCTTTCTTTGTGTATAATGTAAAGGCCTTTATATAGGCTAGCTAAATAAATCCAAATAAAAATCTTAAGTATACTAGAACTCTAATTAACCTAAACAAGTAGTTTTAAACTAAACTTTCTTGTTGACATAAAACTCCTAAATAACTTAAAATATATAATAATTATCAAGAAATTGAAATTAAAAAAAATTAAATAATAAGAGCTGATAAATACAATATTGGACACATAAATAATAAAAATTAAGCCTAAAACCCAAACCCAATATGATTTAAACTTGAATTAAAATCTCGAAACTCATAATTCCCATCATAATCCCGTCTAGAAATTCTGCTTGTGTAGTCTTCACTAAAACAATCATAACTTGAGCTCTTGAACTCAAAATTGAGTGATTCAAAGTGCATTTCAAAGATAAAAGAGATATCTTCGAATGCCATGAGATATCTTAACCAAGAAATTCTTTGATCCCATCCAAAAATTTGTCACAAGTCTGCTTATTCCCTAAACTTAAAAAATGGTAACTTTGGTGAATGGAATTTAATAAATTTCACCCATTTGAGCATGTATCCTTCTGCATTTCCTCAAAAAAGTTTCATCCTCACACATTGCCTTTGATCAAATCTTGATTTTATTTGTTTAGCCTTTTATCTTATTGTTGAGACTTGAGATAGTGTAAGTCTATCACATCCATGGCTCTGAAATTATGACTTGAGACTCTCATCACCATATTCGATTAGCCAATCTGTAGCCAAGATCAAATCAAAATCTTTGAAAAGCATGATCAATAAATCTACCAAAAATGCTAAACTTTGAAATTCTAATGGGCAATGTCTACTAACTTGATAACCTAAAACCGTTTGACCCACAGGACTATATATAGACATGGCTACTTTCGACATTTTAGGTTTCAAAGTCCCAGATTTAACCGGATCAGAATTAATATACGAATGAGAAGAACCAGAGTCTATCAAAGCATAAACAAGTGCAGAGAATAGTATAAATATACATGTTACTACATCTGTAGCATCACCTTACTCTCGAGTTCAAACCACATTAGCTCGCGCCGGAGCTCGAGCCACTAAATGTTGTACCACAAATTCCTTTCCTGTTCTAGCATCACCTCTAGATGCTAAACCACCATGACTAATACCACAACCCCTAACTGAAGTTTGTCGATCTCTGAGTAATAGTATGTACAACAATATCATCCCTCAGACACTCACGAGTGAAGTGATCTAGTGATCCGCATCGAAAACAGGCATTAGATAATTTCCACCATTTCCCCAATGTTTCTTTCCACAATGCTCACAACTTAGCACTTCAGGAACTCTAGTCAGGCCTTTTACACTACCAACTGAAACTGTCAGTTGACAATCTCGCATTTTGTTCGATGTAGTCGATCTTGTAGCGCTCTCCAAGGCTCAGGAGATTCTCTAGTTCGTTTTGTCATTGGATGCAAACTATGGGTTTTAGATCATTTTCCCATAGCACGAGAAGGTTCAGATTTGTTATCCAATCCCATAGACTATTCAACCATCTTTGCTCACTCAAAAAAATCAGCAAATTCCTTTATTTTCAATACCACCAACTATGTTTTGAGTTCATCACGCAACCTACGTTGAAAACATTTACAACTCGCCTCTTCGATTAGTATAAGCTCTAAAGCATATTTGCTAAGTCAAAAGATATTCTCGCTCATAATCTATCATATATAGTTCTCCCTATTTCAAAAAAAGGAATTCTTGTTTTCGGTCCTCCAAATATAGTTCCCGAACATACTTTTTCTAGAACTCTTACTGAAAGAAATCCCAATTGATAGAACCAGCAGGTAGGTGACGCGTAACAGTTTGTCGCTAGGTATAAGCTTCACCTTGTAACAACGACACAATATAAGTAACACCCTCATAGGAATTACACTCTAGCTGTTGAAGTACTCGGGTTGTGGTATCTAGCCACATCTCGGCTGCTAATGGGTCAACCCCTTTAACTTCAGTGAATTCAGTTGCACCATACCTTTGCAAATCCTTAATCGAAGCTCGCCACACCATAAGCACAGGTACTACTGCTGGAGTAGCTCTTGCTACCCTCTAAAGGGTGTAAGCTATAACACGAAGCGTGTTTGAATCATTTTGACCCTCATTATCACTTCTATCAACCCTAGGTTGTTGAGCACTAGTTGAATCAATGCTCGGTGCTATCGATTTGACCCTATTTAAATTCTCAGTGGAGTGACCGCTACTATGTATATCTTGGTCAACTTCATTTCTTTATTTTCCTGACATTTTTTAACTATAAAATAGAGAGATTTATAATCAACATTCAAATCTCGACTCAGACTCGACTCAGCTATGGCTTGTACCTCTAGACTCGATTCTGAGCTCGATTTAGTTTAAGAATTTGCTAAACCTGGCTCTAATACCAATAAATGTAACACCCCTTACTCGGTTCAGTTGCTGAACCTAAGCAATAGGATGCTACGAACAAATACCAAACAATTACATCAAATTTATAATTTAAAATCTCAAACAAAAATCATTACTTCAAATATGTTCAAGTATAACATGTAATTCAATCATATTCGAGTTTATATTGAGTTTACAAAAGCTAAAATCCAACCCGGTATCATACAATGATTAGTTTGAAGAAAAAAAAGATGGAAAACAAATATGTAAATAGGGGTCACACGGTCGTGTCCTTTAACCATGTAAAAATGCTAAGACCGTGTGGAATGGTACATACGGCCGTGTACGCAAGCTGTACAATAGACTGTTGTTTTGTGGGGTTAGAGTTACACGGCCTTGCGAACAACCGTGTACACTCGCCAAGGTCATGTGGGTCAAAAGTGTAAATATTTTAAAAAATGTCACACGGCCGTGTAGCAGACTATGGCCATGTGCACCAAAAATCATCAAAAACATGCAAACTACATAATTGTGCCATATACCCATTTATGGCACACGGACGTATGCCAGGCCGTGCATTAGGTCGTGTCTACTTGTAGATACCTTCCACAACAAGCTTTTTAGCCTTAAATCACTTATACCACAAGCAACACTTTATACCAAGTTCAACAATATGCTACAATTGGTACCTTAATCAAACAATTTAAGTTCACACATAACACCATATTCAAACAAATCAAAAATGCCATCCAAGGCACCTCAAAACAACTAATATAACATACATCATTTGACCATTTCTAATACCTAATAATAATGACTCCATTCAAGCATTCAAACATGCACCAAACTTTACCAAATCCATTCAAACCTAGCAGACACATACCATTCATTTACTAGCATGCTTATAACATATTACCTATTCACCACATAAGCATTATAACATACATACCTATATCATCAACAAAGATTACCAAATACCATGATCATTACCAAATTATAATTATATGCATATTCACATAACATTTAAATGCTAAATTCATCCAACACATAACATATACAGCCAAAAAACTCTCCTAGGTACATGCCATGACCAAACCAAAATTATCACCAACTCTTGAGTCCAGGATTGCCACTGGATGCTGAAGTTGACGACTGAATCAAAGTACCTAACTTGCACACGAGAAACAAAACATACGCTTAGTATAACTCATAATCCGAATAGTAAAACATAACATAAATCATTTTAAATGCATAAGTTAAAATGAATAATGAATTGCAATTAACATGTCATCTGAGCCATTCACATATTCTTTATTCAATCTAACAAATGTTACTATATAAATACATAGCAAACCACTTCACACGTCATTGGGCATTTCAATTTTAAAGTCCATGTATTCATTGAGCATTTCTATCATTGTTCAACTCATTTCACCAATATACATTCAATTTCACATTTTTCTTTCATTACAAATACAATTGCCATCTTAATTTCCATAGTATGCATTTAAGATCATAGTCATCTTTAATTTAATTTGTTTCACATACCATAATTGCAATTCCCATTGTTGTTTCCCTATCAACATGACTTAGACTTGGACAGATATACGGATCCAACCAACACAATAATTTGGCACCCAGTACCTTTCGGATAAATTTGAAATAATAAATTGCGACCTGCATTGACCTGTAAAAATAAAAAAATAGTTGTGCCCAGCACTGGTCGGTACAACTGAAAAATGGGGTGCCCAACACTCCCCGACACGTAGTCGTAAAACCCTGAACTCTTTCTATCCTATGGCATGCTAATTATATCCGACCCTACCAAAACAATTAATAGGGTAGCAAGTTTCTCGATTCAATTTATAAACCAATTATTCAATTATATATAACCAATTCATCAACCAATTAACCATACATATACTCAAATCAATATGATTCGTCTCCATACCAATTCAATTTAATATATAAACAATACATATTATTTTTACAACTATGCAATTTAATCCCTAATCACAACTAATTAATCAATCAAATCCATTCAATTCAATTTATCATTTCACAAATTATTTCCCAAGAACTAACTCACCTTGAGATCTTACTATGCAACAATTCATAATGCAACAAGAAATTAATTAGTTTGGATTATAGAAACACAAACCGTAAACTCCGAGTTATTTATCGACAACTTTATCTTTTCCTTCCTTTTTTGAGGGATTTGGGTCGACGTTAGCTACGGATTAGAACAAACATAAAAAATTACCAATAAACAGCCAAATTCACATTCAATTTCAAATTTATGCAAAATTTTCATTTTATTCAATTTAGTCCTTAAAATCAAGACTAACATAATTTTCAAATTTAGCCTCAATTTTTCATGCCGATTACACTCTAGTCCTAATTGGACTTCCTATTTTCCATTTCTATCACAAATTTTGAATTTATGCATTTTAGTCCCTATTAAACAAAACCATCAATTGACTTTACAATTTAGTCTTTTTTTTCAACTCTAAACTTAAAATCTATCAAATTAACACCTAAAGCTTCAAGTATTCAATCGTGGAAACATTCTCAATCTTTAACAATCCTGAAAATATATAGCATGGGTCAACTAGCTTAAACTACCAAAATTCTGAAAACATAAAAATTATAAGAAAAAGACTAAATTGCACTAACCAATTTGAATATCAAAACCTTGAAACCCTTGCCGTTCGACTTCATTTCTTCTTCTTTGTTTAAGCTCAGTTTTTTGCATGAAAAGATGAATGAAAAATTATTTGGTGTTCCACTAACTTTATTTTATTTCAAATGGTTTAATTTTAACTTAATTTAATATTATTTTATACATTAATTAAACCAAATTTTTATTATAAACTCAATTAGAAATCGGACACTAAGGTCCTAAGGGCATAATTACTATATAAGCTCCTTACTTTGTATTCCTATTAAAAATTTCTTAAGAATTAAACTTTTGACACTTTTATGATTTAATTCTTATACTCTAATTAAGCACTAATCCGATAAAATTACTTGACCGAAATTTAATTCACTTTTAACATATCTCTATACATATTAAATGAAAATATTTACGAATCTGACTTACTGAAACAGGGTTTCGAAATTATATCTTCCGACATCACTGACTTTCAAGTCGTTACAAAGAGTCGAAAAAAAGGAAGAGAAATGGTGAAGAGTAGAGGAGGTTTTTCTCCCCTTATGGCCTGCTGGTAATGGAGAGAAAGATGAGATATTTTCTCATCTTTTAACATATTTTATTAACTTAAAATATTGTTTATTTGGTCAACAAGTCAAAGGGGTATTCACATGTGACAAAAATGCTATTTAATCACTTGGAATATAATTAAAAAGCTTCATTATCATCATCATCTCATCACCCAAAATTTCATAAACACACTTTTATTAATGTTCTAAATGTTTAAAATACCTCTAATGGTAAATTTATCATTTTACCCTTAATCTCGTATTTTTATCCGATTAAGTCAATAACAGTTCAATTAACTAAATTTGTTTTATAAAAGCTTCTCAATGATTTAAAATAACCTTAGTGCATCCGAAATTTAATTTCCTTGTATCGAAATTTTATTGGATTCTTCGGTATATCAATATACGATAAATAATAATTTTTTAGGGTGCTACATTTCATGCTATTAACTATTTTTTGCAATTTTCCATATCATTATCCTTTTGTTTTTATCACATACTATCTTTGGCAATCTATTAAGATAATTATATTTATTTAATTAAAAAAACTTAAATTTTTACTATTACTTTTATTATTATCACATAATAATACTAATAAATTTTTATTTTAATATTATTTTAACAATATAATTAATAATAAAATATATTCTTTTCCGTTTAATTTTTTTTCTAAATACATGTTTTTATATATTATAGATATATACATTATAGATACAATAATAAGTTGTAAATTCTAACACCATGTTTGGTTGGGTGTAATGGCATAGCCATTACACCCCTATTCCGTGGGCCTCACTCAGTCCTTTGTTTGGCGTAATCCCCAAAATCCACCGATTTATATTCCCTTCCTTTTGGTCAGTTTAGGTGTTACTTTAGTTTTATGCCCTGTTTTACCCTCCCGATTCACGCTTCTATTTTACCCAAAATCCACCGTCTTCTGTTTCTTCCTTCTAGCTTTCTTCTCCACTCTCCTCGTCGTCTTCTCCTTCTCTTTTTTACCTCTCTTTGGCATCACAACTGGACTTAGAACACCGATCAGAAAGCACCCTCCATCTCACGTTTTCCGTTCCTCTCCACCGGTGAAACTGGTGAAGTTTTTACTGTTGTGTCCATGGGAACCGATAAAGAAGATACATCCGTCTTCCTAGATCGTGCTTCTCAATCAACCAGAAGGAGAAGGTGAATCTTCAACCTAAATTAAGATAGGATTCCTATCACTTAATACGGTTTTTTCTTTTTTTCAAAAAAGATCTGTGTGTTTGTTTTTTTTTCTCAATTTTTAGTTCATAAACGATAAAGAATACTTTTTTATTTTATTTTATTTTTACAGTGATTATGTTGAGATTTCCTATGAAATTCTCTTTTTATTTGCAAGGAATCTACAACTCTAGTGTGAATCAGGGAAGCATGCAGGTGTGGGAAGCTACCATCTAGTGTCCTGCTCCTTTAACATCCTCTAGCGTACCATTCGTGGGTGTGTTCTTCTTTTCAAGATTTTTTTTTTCATAGTTCTTTATTTGGTCTGTGAATGAAAAGGATGGAAATTTCTGGGTTTTTGATGCTTGGTAATTTAGGAAGCCTTTATTATAAACTTTTTGATATATTTTTTTCTATTTATTTGAAGTTCTATGATTTGGATATTGGAATATATATTGCAAAAGAACCAAAGGAATCTTATTGAGCGAGATTCTCACCCATAAAAAAGTCAATTTTGATTCAATTCAAGCTTTAAAATTCAACAATTTTTCAGTACGATTTTAGTGGAAGTCGTGATATAGTAAGGTTCAAAAGAGAAGTTCAATCTCATGGCTTATATGTTTGCCTTAGAATTGGACCTTTTATTGAAGTGATATATTTCCTGGTACGTTGTATTTAGTTATTTATTTTTAAATGCATTTGGTTTATTTTTGGAAATTTTGATATCCTTCACTTAAAACTAGAATAAGAATGAACTTTTAATCCTAACAGGATTTGTAGTTTTATATTTGTAATTCAACACTCGTTTTTCGGTATCAATTCATAGCAGAGTGTTAACTGGTGCAAAATTGTTGCTTTAGATGTTTATGTTTCTTTACTTTGTTATGCAAAGTTCTCATTTCTTTTGTTTGAAGTTTCAAATTGTCTACATCTCTTTAATTTTGTGAGTTTAGAAGATGGCAGCAGCTTTAGATTCTTTTGTTGACAGTCACTAAAATGCTTGGTTCTGAGGTTAGCAAAATTACATTATGTTATTGTTTAGCTATGTGATCTTTTTTTCAGCGTCTAGACTTGCAACTTTTATTTCTTTCCTGAAGTATTCATGGCTGGCCTTTGTTTGGTATATCTCCGGATAAGAGTTTGAAGATGTCTCAGAAAACTTAAAAAACTGAACATACTCGAGTACGAGTAGCATAGCTTGCAAATGTGACTCTATGGTACTCTTATTTATATGTGTAGTTGGTGATGTTGAAATGGATGAGTCCTTAATATATTAGAAAGTTAATCGGTTACTACAATGTTTAGCTCTTTCTTAGTACTTTGAATTTGCCCATGTGTATAATGTGTCAACTGATGCTATTAGTGTAGAACTTTGAAGGCTAAAACTAAATTTTAAATGATTTCTTCCCGGAGTTGAATAAGATGAAATTAACTTGGTCTGGGCAATTTGCTGGAGCTTTATTTTTCTTTGTAGCTTAAGTTTTCTATAAAATGATTCAAACTACCAGATATTATGTATCTTATGTTTTCACTTTTTAGAAAAGAACCCATTAGACAGTGTTTTCATTTATATTTCACCAGTCCCGTCTATTTAAGTTTTCACCGGTCCCGTCTGTTTAAGTTTACTGATTCTTGGATTACATTGATAATTTGATATCTAGATGCTATTAGTGAGCAATCATCAAATGGTTATTTGCTTATTGCTGCAAGTGGAGCACTGAATCAACAAAGAACAGGAGTAAGTGGAATTATTTGTCACCAGCTAAGCTGAGTTACTTTGACATTTCATTTTTTCTTTAAAGTAATTGTACCAAACACCCATATGCAACGTATATCCAGAAATGTGTATAAGGATATGATCTTCTGAAAATCCTCTAATACATGAAAAATCTTAGAAAAACATTAAACATACGTTGCCTGCTTTTCCATTTCCATTGCTTACACCCGAGTCTGAATAAGCCCATGTCAAGGATGTAGCTTTGCCCGTTGAGGATGTAAGTAGTAAAGGTAAAAATGGGTTAAAAAATATTGGATTTGGGTTTCTTTTTAGCAATTTGTTTATTGTGCTTTTGTTTAGATGATGAGAAAGGAAAGTCAAGATGAATGAACAAGTTTGATTTTTATTTGATTGGTTTGTTATGTTCATGTTAGTCTGGTAAAAAGTCTTAAACTGGGTCTGAGGATTTAATCTGTGCTTCTTCTTTGCTGGAATTTACTTTTTTTTTATTTGAAAATTATTTTTTTGGTTGTTGAGAAAGGAAGGGAAACTAAATCATGATATATGTATATATTTGTTTGGATAAATCATGATAGTTTGTTTTTTTGTTATGTTGTTTAACTTTGTTAGTTATTTGGTGCCAGAGCTGAAAACCCGAATCAAGAACTACTTTGAAGGGGATGAAGAGGCACTCCCTTCAGTTCTTGAGGCCATTTTGCGGAGAAAGTTGGCTGGGAAGCATGAGGAGACCAATGATGAATTGATGGATGAATTGGAGGTGCAACCACGAGACGATGTGGATGATGAAGAGTTTGAGTCAGATTTTGATAATTTGTACTCGACTGATGAAGAGATACTTGTAATACTTGCAATGTTTTTGATGAAATAAAGTGTGGATAGAAAAACTGTCAATACTTGCAATGTTTGTCCATAATGTTTGTAAATGAGAAATGACCCTAGTCTACTTCATTTCTCAAAGCCAATTGCTTGCGATTGCATGTAAATGTCACTAGAAAGCTGTTGCTAAGACTTAAGAATCTGTTTTATGAGTCAGTGTTGGTTGTTTCAAGTTCACTTTAATGTCACTCTGTTTACTGCTTTCTAGTTTAACTTTTGTATGGTAAGTGATTTGTATACTAGTTGTTTCTCTTGAATATGCATGCAGAACTTACATATTAGTAGTTACAAACATAGATTTGCTGCTTGATAACAGATAGATCTTTTTTCTTTCATAGTTTACCATGGTTGCTTTATGCCTATATGATTGTTCATAGAAAATTTTTTTTGGAAGAAGCCTATGCTTGACATTTGTTTAATCCATGCTTTCTTAGCAAGTATCTACATTATTAATCTATATTATATAGTATTATATATTATGATTTTATTAAATTCATATAAGAATATTTAATATTAAGAATTTTATTACATTATATATTTTTATTAAATTATATTTAATAATAATTATTTTAAATTTTATTATATAGTATTATATATTATGATTTTATTAAATTCATATAAGAATATTTAATATTAAGAATTTTATTAAATTATATATTTTTATTAAATTATATTTAATAATAATTATGTTAAATTATATTTTATAGTATTATATATTATGATATTAGAAAATTCATATAAGAATATTTAATATTAAAAATTTTATTAAATTATATATTTTTATTAAATTATATTTAATAATAATTATGTTAAAATATGATAAAATTATTTATTATTTATATTAATAATCTTATTAAAATTTAATAACAATAACAATAATATCTACCTAAAAAAAATTCTGCTAAGGGTATTCTAGTCATTTTAGTTTTTTTCCTTATGCAATTACACCTTTATTCTATTCAACCAAATACAAGAATACCATTACGCCTCTATTCCATTCCATTCAACCAAACAAAAAAATTATCTATTACGCATCTATTCCGTTACACCTCTATTCCATTAGAGCGAACCAAACATGCTCTAAGTTAGTTACACCGGTCCGCCCCTCCTACTGGGTGGGAACATTTTGACCCACTAAAGGCGCCCTCTACTACCGCTAGACAGTAGACACAGCAATCCCTACACTCATGTTGTGTTAATATTTTTTTCGTGTCAATTAAAATATTTTGTATTTGGATAAAATATGCTGTTAGTATTTATATTTTGATAAAATTTGAGATTTAATTTCTATATTTAAAAATAAAAAATTAAATTATTTTTATTTTTATTTAAAAATTTTGATACAATCATTAAAAACATAATTATTTTCTGTTAAAATTTATTAACTTGACCACACTGTCTATGACTGGATTAAAAATTTTAAATTAAAAAGGTAGGAGACTGAATATTTCCCTTACTAAATCTCAAATTCTACAGAAGTAGAGGGACTAACATGGTATTTTAACCTTTATATTTATAGAACTTTTGACAAATGTTATTTAAATTTGAGCACTGCTCATATGGTTGTAGCTGAATACGATGGTTTACTTACTTTCTGGCAATAGCAGTGTATGCTAACGTCTTGTATTCAAATATTCACAGAACCACCAGAGTTAAAATCAAGATGCCAACAACACTTCTTGAGCTAATCCGGCTTCCTGATTCTCGAACTGCAGTAAATCTTGCAGTAGTAATGACTAATGATACGGTCCAAGGGAGAAATGAGTGAAACTAAGTTTATTATGATCAGGGAAAATGTAGTACATCAAGAAAAGCACAACCTTGATTCAGTGCACCCTCTCCTATGATTTGGAAATGTACATGTATTATAACAGAGAAGGTTCTCTTCTTTTTTAATTATATATATACACGAGGGTCGGGTCAAGATGTACAGTCACACCCTCGAGGTAGTAAATAGCACCTCTGGAAGGTAAAAACGTCGAGTAAAAGCTAACCCATGATTTTTAGTCTATTGATTCTCACTGTCTTGGATGGTGATATAGAATAGACACAAAGTTCAACTGGCATACGTGCTTCCCGCGTAGAAGGCAAGCATCATGCAGATGGAACTTTGGCAGGTGTGCAAGATGCAGCCCTATGTTGGATGCGGTTCATGCTGAGTTCCATGCTTCTTTGAACCATATCTTCCAGTAATCTCTTGGCAGTTTCAGCGGCTTTATCAGCTCCATCGGCACGGGTAGCAATATCATACACGATTTTCTCCAGAACTGAGGAAGCCAATTTCTTTTCCTGAGGTGAATCTCTGAGCAAATCCAAGAGAGTCCGAGCTCTTTCTTGAGCTATGCTTGTGCCTTCTACAGTCAGTCGTAAAAGCCCAGGGATTGCACCTTCTTTAAGAATGAGTTCCCGATATTTTTCTCGACAGCTCTGGCACAAAGAAAGCAAAGCTCCAACAGCATGCTGCGTGCTGATAAGAGAGCCATCTTCGACAGTCTCCACGAGGGTTAAAATCCCACCATCTGAATCACAGATCGCAACTCGCCCTTCTTCGGACATAGAAAGGATTTCAAGCAGGGCAGTTGCTTTTTCAGCAAACTTGGAATATTTCTTGCATTCTTTCAGGAGGTTGATAAGTGGGGAAACGGCTTTGGCATCGAGAATAGGTGTTGAGTTCTCTTTGCAGGTAGATAGATTGTGTAAGGCAGTGACAGCATCGACTCTTCCTTGAACACTGCCCAAGCTAAGGATTTGAACCAGAAGGGGTGCAGCTCCAGAGGCTGCAATTGTTGGTTTGTTAGGTGCAGCAGCCGAGAGTGTTAATATTGCTGCTGTGGCTAGCTCTCTCAAACCACTGTTTTGCAATTTGAGAAGCTCAACAAGAGGAGGGACAGCCCCTGCTGTCACGATATTGACCTTGTTTCTGATAAATAAACAAACACATCACGCAATTGTACAATAACAATTCAATTAACCGATGAAAGAAAAGGAAGGTGGTAAGAGTAAAAAGTACCATACCGCATACAACTACATGAAAGTAAATGATTCAATAAAAACATTCTGGAAACTAGTATCCTTTTAAACAACATTTCTTATTCTTGCATTACAATCATCACAGAACACAGTCTATTACCTAGGAACATAGTGGTCAGAGAGAGAACACACAGACACTAAATTTAAGCAACCATATACAGAGATTTGCATTGCATCAAGAAGCCAGCTTTCCTATAGATTCTCATCCAAAATATCCATTTCAACATTAGAACCTATACAACCACAAAAAACAAAGAGCTAGACTTAACATGAGCCATTCCCCTCAATTAACCTCTTTGCTTGGACAAAGGCCAAATGGATATGCAATAAAATCCAACAAAAATCAGCCAACACAATCATCAAAACAACACCCCATGGTCCATTTTTCTCGACATTTGTCATATAATAGAAACCTAATTGAGTTTGCTCAAAGAACCGGAACAATCCAAACCCGATACCTCGTCATTAACTTCTATACAACTACAACAATAAATTGCAGAAAGAAACCAAAACCCATCAAAAAGTTGAAACTTTAAAATAAACCCAAACATGGATCTATGTTTAAAAGGAGAAAGAAAAAGTAGATGGAAAGAATTAGAAACCTTTCATTTCTAACAGCAAGGTTAAGGAGAGCAAGAAGGGAGGCTTCACGTGCATCAAGATTAGGAGACAAGAGCATAAAAACTAGAGGCTGAATAACACCGGCAGAAGCAAACTTTGAACGTGTCTTAACAGATGATTTCCTAACAACTTTTCTTATATCTCTAGCAGCTTCAATCTTGGCCTGAAGATCTCCAGTTATGAGTTTCTCAGAGAGTTCCAGAATAAGGATTTGTTTCTGGTGATTCCAAGTCTCCTCTTCTTGGTCTTTTCTGGCGGCACTTGCGGTGGTCGTTGGGGTTGCCGGTGGTGTCTCCTCCTCCTCCTGGTCACGACCCATTTCTCCTTTTTGGATTTCTCTTTTTTCCCAAAGCAGTGAAGCTCAGCAGCTGCGGTTCACTAATAGACAGGGTTTGGTGTCTTGGTTTTCTGCCCTTTTTATCTTTGGATTTTGTTCTTGGGTCTATCTTTTGTCCTAAAAACCCAACAAACAATGACAAAAGCAAAACTCCAAATACACAAAATCAAAAGAATAAACATAAAAACTATAATTATATGTACTCAAATTTTAATTATTACATCTTATTATATAAGTGCAAGCTTTTTGCTTTTTGCTTTTTCCTTTCATTTTCATAATTATTTAATTACTTAACTTGGGAGAAAGAGTTTGTGAGTTAGGAGAATAGATTTAAAGGGATTTTTTTCTCTTTGAAGGAAAGAAAAAAAAACGGAATACTTGTTTTTGCTTTTTCCCCTATACTGATAAGTATAACACAAAAACTACTGTATTTCTATATAATAATGGTTAACCGAAACAGAAATTTTTTGAGTGGTTAATATCCTTTTTCTTGTATTATTTTGTTTTTTTATAAAAATAAATAAAATAATCATATTAATTTAACAAAATTCAACGGAATTTTTACGAACAGTTACAAATTTTCATTTCTGTCAAAAGTCACATTGACGATGCGATCAAATTTTATGTTCTATTCTCTAGGAATATATTCAAATTCCCATGACCCATTTTATTTTGTTTTTTTAATGTTGTTTAATAAAACAACAAAAATAATTTTCTTTTAGCTTAGTAATATAACCTAAATTTTCTATTCTAAAGTTAGTTGAGGGTCTAATTTAAAATATTTTTAACTTAAAAATATTTTTTCCAATTCTATTCTAAAGTTAAGAAAGAAAAAGTCTAATCTAATTTCATTATTTCCTTTCTTTCAAATATCTAAAATACTTTTTATACGAAATAAATAATTTTAATGAAAAGTTCTTTTTTTTTAATATTTTGCGTCGTTTTTCTTTCTCTTGGTTGAACCCTAATGTCTCTTCTTCCTCTTTTCAACCACATGATCAACAACTAACCTTAGTCTCAACGGCCATGTGCCATCTTCTTCTTCTCTTTTCACATCCTTTCTTCTTTTGTTGGCTCGTTTCTTCCTTCTTTTTAGTTATGTTTTTCTTTGCTCTTATTATTATTGTTTTTTGTTCTGTGCGTGGTGGGTTTGGTGCATGTCACTAATCTTATAACGTTCCAAAACTTTTGATGTTAGAAGGGTTTAGATAATTAAAAGAGGTAAATTAATAGTACTTATAGTAAGAAGGTACTTAATTGGTAACGTAAGTGGAAATTAATTGAGTCATTGGCAAATAATATGTTAAGTATGATGTTCAAAATGTTACTTAGATGTAAAAACATATATGAACTTTATGAAATGAATGTACAAAAAATCCCATAAAATACTGAATATGCTTAGAATTAGTTAATTAGACTAAGTATGTTCAATTGCTAATTCAAATAATATATGAATCAATTTCGGAAAAGCACTTGACTAAATTATAATTTTTGTATTGATATTAATAACGAGTTTGGTGTTAAGATGAGAACTAAGTCAATTATGTAAAAGATGAAAAGAGAGTTAATATGTAATTTAGACATTAAGGGTGTGCTTGGTTAGGTGAAAAAGTGGAGAGATGGGAGGAGAGAGTGGAAAACTGGAAAGACTATCAATTTTAAGTGTGCTTAGTTAGGAAGAAAAGTGAGAGGAAAGAAAATATGAGAGATGAACATTTTTCATCCAAATGCATAAAAATCAATCCTTTGAAATTGGAATGATTAGAAGAGAGAAAATGAAAAAGAGGTGTATGTTAGTCCAAACAATGCATTATTCACAAGTTCCATTTTTGTTCCTCTCATTTTTCAACTCTACCAAGCAATGAATGGAAATAAAATTATTTTTCTTTCAAAATTTCCATATTTCCTACCAATAACACCTATGGAAAAAAATTTATATTTTCCATTCTTCTCTTTTTTACACTTTCAATTTTCAATCTTCTTTCCATTCTACTAAGCAAAGTCTAATAGAAAGAGAGAGTGGAAAAATAGAAAGAAAATAAATTTTGAGTGTGTTTGGTAGGAAATAAGTAAGAGCGAAAGAAAATAAGAGGGATGTTCATTTTTCATCCTAATGCATAAAAGCCAATCATTCAAAATTGGAATGATAAGAGAAGAGAAAACGAGAGAGGTGTATTTTAGTTTGAAATCATGCATTTTTTGAAAGTTTTATTTTCTTTCCTCTCATTTTTCAACTCTACCAAACAATAGATGGAAAGAAAATTACTTTTTCTTCTTTCAATTTTTTCATCTTTTCTACCAAGCATACCTATGAAAAGAAAATTTATATTACTATCTTTTAATTTATATTTTTTTTGTCGAGAAAGGAAGTAATTACCATTAAACCAAATTAAAATATTGTTCGACACAAGGCACTACCATGCTTGTCATTAGCTAATATAGAAATTAAACTACTAGGGGGAGTCCTGCACAACCAAAATAAATTAACGCCTGAAGGGTCTTCAGTAATAGACAAGTCAAACTAGAAGTTGCTCCCAAGTCGAGCTAGTGCATCGACACATTTATTTCCTTTCTGAAAGACATGTTTGAGTCACTTAAACGTCATACTATGGGGGGGCCAAAGAGGATAAATATTAGATTAGTGGTCATAAAATACATAATTGTAGTGGCACCTACTTCAATCGCTAAATAAGTAATACTAAGTTCCTTAGATAAGGATAAACCATCTCTTAAAGCCCAAAGTTTAGCCTCAACACTAATGGCTCTTGGGATATGTCGATAAGCTCCAATTATCCAGTCACCAAAATGGTTCCTTATAATGGCTCCTACCCCTATTTTCCCAAGTTTACAAATTGAAAAACCATTTGTATTAAGTTTAAACTAGTTTGTTGGAGGTGGTTTCTAAGACAAAGAGACAAAGTAAACATAATTACAAGTATTTCTAATAGAATATCTAGTAATTACCTTTTTTGATGGATCACATCTTTAACATATGATAGCTCCTTTGGGTAGCTAGTTTCCTTATCCACTTGAATTGAAAGTCATCAATTTTGAGTTCTTAAACTATCTTAGCTAATGCTTGTTCTTCATGTGATGCTCTACTAGGATCAACTTGATAAATTTTTACATAATCAAGAGCAGAAGAATCCTTTCTAGAAGGAAAGTTAGAGTAATCAAATATGACATATATAGACTCTTCTACTACTAGGGTTTTTTCGTTAAACACTCTATAAGCTTCAGAACTAATGGAATATCCAAGAAAAATGAATTCATCACTTTTGGCATCAAATTTTCCTAAATTATCTTTTTCATTGTTTAAAATAAAACATTAGCAACCAAAAGGATAAAAATAGCTAATGTTAGACTTTCTTCATTTGAAAAGTTTATGTGGATTTTTCTTTGAAACAAGTCTGACATAACTCTATTAATAATATAGAAAAAAGTGTTAAAAGCTTCCACCTAAAAATATCTTGGAAAATTGTTTTAAAAAAAGCATGGTTTTAGCCATTTCCTTTAAGATCCTATTTTTTCTCTCAACAACTCCATTTTGTTGAGGGGTTCTAGGTGCTGAAAAGTTGTGTCTAATACTATTTTCATTACAAAATTTATCAAAGTCAAGGTTTTAAAATTCTTTTCCCCGGTCACTTCTTATACTTGAAACTGAACATCTCACTTGATTTTGAATCATTTTACAAAATGTAATATTTTTTTTCTAAAGCTTTGTCTTTTGAAAACAAGAAGAAAACCCAAGTATACATAGAGTAACCATCAACAATAACATATTCATATTGTTTACCACCTAAGCTCATGGTCCTAGTTGTTGGAAAATTGGTTAAGAAAACGATTACTATTGGTAAAGCGAAAGTTTAAAAAATTTCTTAAAATTGAGTTCTTTTTTGATAGTTATAGTAATAAACCCTAAAACAGAGTTATACATGTGCTTTATGCAAGGCGGACTCAAGTTAATCCCAACTTTCAATCAAACGACCTTCTTCACTATCCTTGTACCGCGAATTGTGTTGAGTGTAGGCTTGAGCAACACGAACCAAAACATAGAAAAGAAATGGTTTATTTACTTTCAGTAGGAAAGTATTCTATAAAATAGTAAAACTCATAAGTCCCAAAAAATAGAATTTATTTTTAGTAAATAAATTATCACTACTTTCTGACAGAATATGATATATGAATAATGTCTAAAGTGTGGTTTTAGGTCAAATGATCTTCTCTATTTATAGAAGGAAGTACAAGAGTTCTAGTTGAATAAGTCATTGATAAATAATATTATTTAAATAGAAAAACAATTTCACTCTAAGTGTGAATTAAATTAGGTGGTCGTGTGAATTGGTCAATTAGCAAATTTGATTAAAGAATTTTCTTGAAAAATTAATTTGAAAAATCTTAGTGCTTTTTGGGAAACTTAATTTTGATCAAGTAAAATTAAATTAACTAAATTAATTGAAATAAATATGATATTTTTGGAAATTAATTTTTAAGTAAGACAATTGACCCGATGGGTAATTGAACTTGAAAATTGGACCCAAGATCGAAAATTGAACCTAAGAACCAAAACCTGAGATTGAAACCCAAAAATTGTTTGAACTAACCCTGTGTATGAAACTAGGTCGACGATCCAACCGGTAGCTAGATCGAACAGGTCAGGCCATCACTAGTCCAAATCGAATCAGTAGAAGCCGAACTAGCTAGGCCCATTCGGGTAAAACGATGATGATTTAGGGTACTCACGCGAGTTGGGGCACGATAGAGGTGATCCGGTGAATGGTCAACGGTGGTGGTTTTTCAGTGGAAGAGTAGTGAAAAAATTAGACTCTTTGTGGGACTCTACCATGTAACTTAATTTCAAATTAATTTTTCCAAAGATAATATTATTTTAATAAATTTAATATTAAATTTAATTTAATATTTATATAAATAATATTTTATTAATTTAATATTAATGAAATTAATTCTAATCCTAGTTGAACTCTCTGTAAACTTTCCCTATATAAAGAGAGCATGAGTCATTATTCTCATACACTTGAATTCAAGAAAATTTGTAGAGAGAAAATTCTATGAATAAATTATTTCAGAAAATTTCTAGAGATATTCTTGTTATTTACAAAATTGACCTCAAAATTTTAGAGAATTATGAAATTGCCCCATAGTAATTTTGTGAAAAAATTTCTGATTCAAAGCGAGCCCACACTCGGAGGCATGAACTTGAGGATAGCGGATAAGACTACTCAGTCGAAGCATTCATCCTAGATGAATCATAAAGGTACGATTTTAATTAAGTGCTTATTATTTTAGATAACACAACTAAGTTCTTGTTTTCGGAAAAAAATAAACTCTGGGTTTTCTTTTAAACCTATTTTTTGTTGCGTTTTTCGAACACGATTTTCCAACACCTAAACCATTTGGATACTTATGTTGTTATGCATCTAGTTGTGGCATTATGTGTCAAGTTTTAGCCAAATGTATGCCAAAACTATGGTAGTTAGCATGCTCATTTATGAACAACGTAAGTGTTGTAATTTCCATTTGAACTTACTAAGCATCTAAATGATTACTATCATTGTTTCTTTTATATGTAGATCTCCAATTTGCGAAACTCACCAAGTCAGATCGTTGAGAATATCACACTATCATCAAGATGGTACAATTATGTTCATTTGGAGTCCTAATACTGTGGCATGTATATAAGGTTATCTTGTTGTATAAATGATCATCCTAGGGTGGATACCAATGTGGTAATTATAGTTAAGGTTTAATTTGTATGTTATGCTTGATATATGGCCTAGATTGATTATGTTGATGCCATTTGGATTTATAAATTCAAAGTTTACCTAAGTCTTATGTGGCTAAGTTTGCAAGTGGTGTAACTTGGTGTACTAAAATTGATAAATGGCTTGAATATTCCTAGGATTTGATCATGAGTTGTGTGCACCAGTTGAGCATTTGGTTTCAAAGGTTTCATATGTGTAAATTGCATAAACGCCATGATATGATGATTTGATAAATTAAGCTGAACCGTGTTTTATGGTGATTGCCATTATAGGTCAGAAAAATTTCTAAGCTATGTTGAATGTTAGGTTGTTCTCCAAAGGGGATATATCTTGTAGTAGTCTATTGACTTAGTCGCAACACCACCTTATGGATGTCGTGATACTAGTTAAAAGAAAAAATGAACCCATAGTATATTGTCTGTAAAGTCGCAACACCCTCCCATGGAAGTCATGACACCAACTATCATTGTCGTGACATCCCTTGCTTAAGGTCACGGCACTTACTCGATGAAGTTCCAAAATTTTACACTTTAGTCCTTATGCCTACTATTTTGGAGGTCACGACTCTAGCCTGAAATATTATGAAACTTTAAATTTTAGTCCTCAAATGGTCTCGAGTTATCAAAACAGCTTTTATAAGCTCGTATAAACCTTGAATTAGACTATACTTTGTGATATAATGATGTAATGATCATGTTAATTATTATAAATTGTTGAATTAATAAAAATTAAGTTGTATTTAAATCTAGTTGCTCCGACAACGAATGTGACATCCTATAACTTAGACCCAACGTGGGTTAGGCAAGAGGTGTTATATTTAGTGGTATCAGAGCTACAATTTAGTCGATCCTATGACTAAATTGTAGAGTGTGTCGAGTCTAAAAATACATGTCGCAATAGCCTGTGCTAGTGTGATGTATCATTGATCTAAATTGGCTTTGGTTTTCTATATAGATTGTCCATATCAACTAACCCAAATCAAGTCGTAAATGATGAAGAATAATGTAATGCCTCCTGCCCTCTGATCAAGGAGCTCAAAGTTTGCCCGCTTTGCTAGGGCTAGGAGGTGAGGCTGGAGATGCCTTTATGCAAATGATGAACTAATGGTTCAACTAGTTTGTGGGAGCCACTCATTTGGCTCCTCTACAAAAAATTCTACCTCCTCCACTTAAAATGCCCTTAGTGGCACAAACCCCAATCCTAAGCTCCTATACGATACCTATTGCCCACCCTTTGATTAAAAAACTCTAGGTAATGACCCAGAATTCAGTGGTGTTAGAAAATACAATTTAAACCTCATTTTTATAAATTGAGTTTGTAAATATTAAATAAAAATATTTATGAAGTTATTATATAAATATATTGAAGTTTAATCAAGTAATTTAGTTGAAAAAGTAGTTAATTAAAGCTCAAAGCCTAAATTGTAAAAGTTCAATTACTATTAATTTTTAATTAACCAAAGGCTTGATGAACTAAATAGCAATTAACCCAAGGTCCAAAATGGTAATTAACTGTTGCCAAATGTGTGAACGTTTGGAATGGAAATACTGCAACAAAAGATATGAAATTAAAACAACAATGTCCACAAGTATACGAGTCAAATTGTAATATAGTAATTGTACAACGGGGTACAAGAAGTACTCAGAGTATCGTACCCAATAGAGGATGGATTAAATCTAAAATTATTTCTACAATAATAGTTCTAGAAAGTAATCACCAAAAATCATATTGCGAAAAATAAGAATATTAAAATTAATATTAAGAAATAAAATAAAATAAATAGAGATAAATAAACCAACAAAGAAAATCTCAATTAACAAATTGAAGATTAACTCGCTTCAATGATTGTATTTAAAAACAGAACTCGAGTTTGTTTTAGTGAATTAGTTATTAACTAACCAGTATTACCTTTCGAAACCAGTATTACCTTTTGGCCTCTACTAATTAATTAATCGACTAATACTCACTTATATTTTGACCTCACTTTCTTGACCGAGATAAATTACTCGACAAACTTATCTTTCGACCTCGTTTAACCTAGATTACTTCATAGGGTCGTCAATCCTAGGGTTTAAACATACATAATTTATACCAACTAATTCTATGGAGAAACCCTCGCTCTTCCGCTAACTACTCCCATATCTACTCATTAATCTTCCTAAAAGACTTAGCACTCATCGATTCAATTACCATATTTCCTAATAATAATTTAATCGTGCAAACACACAAATAAACTAAAACGAGAGAAGGATAGAAAT